>NC_056726.1:1992925282-1993087782 GCF_019279795.1 Protopterus annectens | reverse complement strand
ACTGCTGAAGTTGCTACAGCTCTAGTTGAGTGCACTTTCAGTGGATGTGGAAGGTGAAGCCCTTCTGAGATGCATATAAAGGTAATGCAATATCTGAGCTATTTTGCTAAGGTAACCTTGTAACTGGATTACATATGGAGAGTGAAGAAAAGGCAAGAAATAGCTGGTCAGATTTTCTGAAATCCTTGCTATTATGAATATAAAAACATAGTTGTTTATGTACATCTGATAAATGTAAACAATATTCCATTTTATTGGAGAAATTAGAAAAGAAGACTGGCAGTGGCAATGTTTGGTTGATATTGCCTTCTGAAACTACTTTTGGCAAAAAGGAGGGGTTAGTTCTGAGGGGAACTCTGTCTTTTTGAAAAATTATGTAGGGAGGTTTACAGGATATGGCCTGAATTTTGGAAACTCTTCTCACTGAGGTGATAGCTACTAAAAATAAGGTTTTCCAAGTCAGAACTTTTAAGTCACATGTAGCTGATGGCTCAAATGGGGGAGTGTTAGAGCTGTAGAATGGTTGGTAAATCCTGGGGAACTATGAGTTCCTTGAAAGGAGGCGTCAATATAAGGATGCACTCCAAAAAGGCCTTATAAAGCGTATGCAACATAAGTGATGAACCACTGAAACCAGTATGGAAATTTGATATCGCTAGCAGATGGACTCTAATGGTAGAGGCAGAAAAGACAGTCTGATAAAGGCCAGCTAAGACATCCAATACCTTATGTACAGTGACATATGTACAGGATCTAGAACACTGGCAAGAGCCCATCTAGCAAACCTTTCCCACTTACCCTGATACAGTTTCCTAGTAGGCTTGTGATGAGCCACAATGATTTGGACGACAGGGGAGGAAAGGAGGGAATGCCTGGCAATCATGGGAACTGTAGAAGCCATGCAGTGAGCTTGAGATGTTGGAGATTCAGATGAACCATTCCTTCTGGGTGAGATAATATCAAAGTAGATGAGGCAAAATGAAAGGAAACCAAACCTGCCAAGGCCAGAACGGGGCAATGAGGATTATTGTGTTTTCTGACTTCTTGGCTTTCTTTAGAAATTGGGATATCAGGGGAATTGAGGGAAAGGCATACAGGAGAATGGGGGAGCCAAATATGGAGAAGAGCATCTCTCGGTGACTCCCCCGGAAGGGTGGATCAGGGCAAGGTAACTGCTGTACTTGTTCAGGGGAGATGCAAACAAATCACAGCAAGGTTGGCCCCAATGATGGAAGATACTTTCCTTCACCATAGGACTGAGAGACCACTCGTGAGGCATAAGAATGGATCTGCTCAACTTGTCCACAATCACGTTGGAGCTCCATGGAATGTGCGTTGCCACTAGAAAGTGGCTGGAAGAAATCACTCATTGCCATACTCTGAGAACTTCCCCACACAAAGGGTAAGATTTGGTTCCTCCTTATTTGCTGATATACCACACTACTGACATGTTGTCTGTCTGAATTGCTACTGTCGCTAGAGGGAGGGCATCTTGAAATGCTTGCAACGCTAATAGCACTGCCCTTATCTCTAGAATATTGATGTGCAACTTGGCCTCCTATTGGGACCACGTGCCTTAGACTGTCCTTCCCAGATAATACCCCCCCCCCCATCTGGAAGGCATCCATGGTCACTGTGGCTTGGGGTTGAGGAAGGATGAAAGGTCGGCCCGTGAGAATGTCGGAGTGTAACCACCACGCCAGATCCTGCTTGCAGAGACTGGTAATCAGGATGGAATGAGATATTGGTTGATCTGTCAGGGACCACTGGGATGCTAGTAGCCGCTATAAAATTTGCATGTGATATCTTGCTAATGGGACCAGATTGATCGAGGCTGCCATTGAGCCTAATGCTTGAAGAACTAGTCTGGCTGGAGCGGTTTTGCACCTGATGAATTGTCTGACCTGGGATCTAATCCTTTGTAGCCTTTCCCTTGGAAGAGAAGCAATTTCTGAAATTGTGTCTAACAATGCACTGATAAAATCTAGATGCTATGATGGATGTAGATTCAACTTTTCATGATTTATAGTAATGCCCTGAGATGCACAAAGACAGAGTGTAGTCTCTTGCCTGTTCTATCTGATGCCTGGCGGTAGTGGTGGGGAGCCAGTCATCGAGGTATGGAAATACTCAAAAACCTTGCAGTCTGAGGTGGGCTGCTACCACTGCCATGCATTTGGTGAACTCCCTGGGGGCCAAGTGAGACCAAAGGGCAATGCCATGAATTGGAAATGACTGGCTCCCAGCCAGAAGCACAAGAACCTCCTTGAGCGTTTGTCGATCTTTATGTGATAATAAGCGTCCTAGAGGTATATAGAGCACATCCTATTGTCTTTTTCCATAAAAGGAAGGATAGACTGCACTGACCAAATAACAAACACACTCCAGACAAACTGCTACTCCGAACAAAGAACCAAGCAAGCAAATTTGTGATTCCTGGTAATGAGCTGGTCTTGCTTGGTTCTTTGTTCGGAGTAGCAGATAAACTGCACTGAGACTATCCAAAATTTGGTTTGCTGTACTGCATTGTTGAACTGGCTGAGATCCACAATGGGTCTCCAGTCCCCTGTTTTTGTGGGTAATAAAAAGAATCTTGAGTAGAACCTGGATCATATTTGGTCTAGTGGGACTTTTTGGATGACTCTCTTGTTGAGCAGTTTTGGAATTTTTGCTAATATGCTTCCATGTGATTGGGTGGAACCTCTGGAAGCCTTTTTTGATTTTTGGGGTTATGGAAAGTGGAATTTTGTAACCTCTGGAAATGATTACCTGCACTGATTTGTCCAAATTTATCTGTTGCCAGGCAAGTAGGTGTAGGGATAGTCATCCTCTGACTGCCTCCAGAGGAATGCAGTCGGGCCTCCATTCAGGAGCGTTGGTAGGAAGTAACAGAGTAGGAATCTCTGGACCCCTGATTCTGTGGGCCACTTCTGCCTCTAGGGCGGTGTCTTCCATTACTTCCACCTCTGCCGCAGGGACAGTCCTTGCCATGTGAATCCTGGAAAGGGTCTTGGGATTTTTTGAACCATAGTCTCCTACTTCTCTGGTTCCTGGAGTAAGGAAGTTGAGGAGTGGAAAAACGTATGCCTACGGCAGAAAGAGTCTTCCCATCTTTTTCACATGTGGCTACAGTGTCTTTTACCTTAGGACCAAAAAGGGAGGATCCATCAAACGGAGTGTTGATGAATGAGAATGATGCTTTAAATGGCTCTGCAAAGTCACATAATTGCATCCTTCTCATAGCTATGCAGAACCCGCCTCTCTTGTTGTCCCTTCCACTGCATGGGCAATGAGCCTCATGGAAGAATTAGAAACTGCTTCAAGGGCGGCAAGCTGCGAGGCCACTTTGTCCCATCCCCCTTCAGCTACTGCTCCTGAGATGGTATCTGAAAGCTCTTTGATTAGATCCCTCTGCAACCTAGTAAAGTGCGCCATGTAGTTCAAGGACCTGACAGCAAAGGTCAATGAAGCATAAATGTGCTTTCCAAACATATCCATTGTCCTAGACTCCGATAGTTGGACTTTCCTCAGCAAGTTCCTTCTTGGTGGCTGGCTCTATCACCATGGCATCCATGGGTATCCCTTTGGATCAGTACTGCTCTTCTTTTGGGACAGAAAGGATACTGTCAGGTCTCTTGGGGATCAGTTTGTTGGAATCAGGCATCTTCCATGCCCGCTGAACGATTAGTTTAATAAGCTCGTCAGTGGGTGGAGAAATCCAGGAGGTAGAGGGTTGGGCACGAAAATTCTCCAAGTATACTGACTCCTCCAAGGAAGGCTGGATAGAAGACCAGTCACCCCTCTGTTTCAGGATTTCTAGGATGTCCTTGAAGAAAAAATTATCAGGTGGTGACCTGGGGGAACCTTCCTCTTCATCAAAGTCTATATCTTCGGTGTATGACTCCTCTGGAAAGTCTAAGTGTTTCCACTTGCACTTTTTCTTCGCAGGTACTTCCTCAGAGAGATGTTCTGGGGAAGTGTATTACTTGGGTTTTTTGTACCCTCTGCCCCGGGGAAGAGACCGATGGGGGCTCCGGTTGAGGGGATGTACAGGTCCACCCTGACAAAGATGGCAAAGACTGTGAGTCCCCAATGGACAAGGCCTTCTCTATGATTCAGAAAGCCGGGCCACCCCATAAAGGGATGGGAGCCCAGAAGCGAAATAGACTCCTTCATAACCTAAGTCCCACCCCACACTGAAGAAGCGACCCACGAAACCGAAGCCTGGGTTGATCTTACAAAGGCCAATGCACTGAGGGCCAAGGAAAGCTCCGAAATAAATGAAGTCAATCCATTACCTCGGAACTAGCCAGGGAGTCTCAACCCTGGGAGGCCTCTGGTGCCGAATGTCCAGAGACGCTCAAGGCAACCCTCAGTTCTGCAGAAAAGGCTGCCAATAGAACTGAGACAGTCAAAGCTGGGAATGTCAGAACTGTGGACTCCAATGACTCAACTGGAGTTGGAAGAGGAAGAAATGTTGATGTTGAAATCGGGCTGGTCCCAGTACCGATCTGGCTAAGAACCATAGGCAATCCCCTCACCATAAGGAGCTTATCCACCAGTCTTATAATGTCTGATTCGGAGAACTTCTTAGTGAATCAAACAAAGCCAGTCAAAAGAGACCTGGGGGGGTCTCGGATTGAGGAAGGAGCTTGGTTTTCTGTCCTTGAATGGGATGATAGATGGTGAATATATTGATCTTGGAAATGCAATTATTTTAGGCTGCTCCTGTACTGAGGAATCTTTTGGTGATGGGGCAGTAGAATATGGTTCCATAGTTTTCGTAGATACTGATTTTTTTTAACCATTCGGTGCAGAGGAAATTTTCGACATCACAGATTGTTTCGATAATTTTCTAAGCAGTTCTGAGGAACTAACAACAGAAGAAGGTCTCTTTTTTGAAGAAGAGGATGATGAAGAAGAAGAAGAAAGTACAGTTGTGTACACTTACCATAAATGTAGATGTTCGAGTGTATTCACTGTTGCAGTCATTACATTTGGGTTATCTGCTTGCAGGTAGCCCTCAGTCGGCCTGATTATCAAAGTCTTGGGTCCTGCATCAGTTGCTGTCTCATCTTCCATGATGTCAGGTAGTCAGGGGTATAAAGCATGCAGCTGATGCCATTACATCAGTTTTTTCTTGCCCCAGATGTCAGGTGCCCCCATAATGGGAAGCAATTATATTCAAGGTTACACCTCCAACAAAAAGCAAATACACCAGAAAGCTTAAATACAGTAAACAAGAATAAAGGTATAGCTAATAGAAGTCAGGGGGCTGGAGGGAGGGTAACCAGGACTGCAACAGTGAATACACTCAAACATCTACATTTATGGTAAGTGTACACAACTGTACTATGTTCTTTGTGTTTCACTGTTGCAGTCATCACATTTGGGTAGATTCCCAAAGCTAAGGAAGGGAGGGGGCAGTCAGAGAGCATTAGGACCAGCTATTAGGTCCTGCAAGACTGCAGTGGCAAAACCAGCTCTGGATTTAGAAAAAATTGGCAAGTGGTAATGCTTGGTGAAGGTATGAACAGAGCTCCAGGTAGCAGCTTCTAGGATGTCCCTGGTAGGAACACCTCTGAGAAAGGCTGTAGAAGTAGATGCAGCCCTGGTGGAATGGGGTCTTATCTCCTGTGGGGTAGGTTTTCCATGGTGTTTATAGCAGAAATGAATGCAATGGCCTATCCACTTAGAAATGGTTTGCTTTGAAATGGCCTTCCCCTCTGCCCCTGCAGCAAATGCAACCAGTAGCTGTTCAGATTTCCTGAGAGGCTTAGTCCTGTCCAAGTAAAATCTAAGTTGTCTGCGCATGTCCAAGGAGTGCAGTAGTCATTCCCCTTTGTTCTGTGGATTAGAAAAGAAGGTTGGCAAATGAATGGACTGATTAAGGGCCACACTGGATACCACCTTGGTCATAAAGGAGGGATTGGTCCTGAGGGACACCCTGTCTGCATGAAAGATGATGAAAGGCGCCACTGCCATGAGGGCCTGTAATTCAGACACCCTTCTTGCTGAAGTGATGGCTAGAAGGAAGGTTGTTTTCCAAGAAAGGAATTTCAAATCTGCAGTTGCAGCTGGCTCAAAGGGTGGTAAAGTGAGCTTTTCCAATACAAAGTTAAGGTCCCAGGCTGGAGTAGGGGCTCTCCTGGGTGGTCTTAAGTTTTTGGCCCCTCTGAGGAATTGCTTCAGCAATGGATGAGCGAAGAGGAGTGGCTCCATATTATAATGTGCTGAAATGGCCAAGGCATGAATTTTAATGGAAGAGAAGGAAAAGCCCTTGTGAAGCATCTCAGTTAAGTATTGAAGAATATGTGGTAAATTGGGCACAGTTGTGCCCATCCTCTGAGTTTCGCTCCAGGAACAGACTCTTTTCCACTTTTTAGCATAGGATTTTCTAGTACTAGACCTTCTTGCCTCCAGAATGACATCCATCACTTGCTTACTGAGGGATGGTAATGGGGAGCTCAGGTAATTAGCCAGGCTGCAAGGTTCAGGGTTTGAAGCTGGGGCTGCAGAATCTGGCCATCCTGCTGGGACAGCAAGGAGGGGGTCTGAGGCAGGTGCCATGATTCCAGTAGTGACCCACTGCGCAAGAGGGGGTACCAGTGTTGGCGTGGCCAGTCTTGTGCAATAAATATTGTCCTTGGTTTGTCCTGTTTGATCTTTAGTAGAACTTTGGAGAGGAGAGGCATAGGGGGAAAGGCATAAACTGATAGGTTTTTCCAGGCGAAGGACAAGGCATCAACTTTCCAAGCTAGTCTGAGGGGAGACCATGTGCAGAATTTGTCCAACTGGAAGTTCTGAGGGGTGGCAAACAGATCTATCTCTGGGCTCCCCCATTTGTTTCTCAACATGTTGAATATCTTTGGTTCCAGTTTCCACTCGAGTGGGTCCATGAGATTTCTGCTTAGGTCGTCTGCCAGTGTATTTAGCATGCCTGGCAGGAAATGAGCTTGTAGGTGCACTTGGTAGCTCAAGGCTGTGTTCCATAGAGCCATGGCTAGTCTGCAGAGAGGGTATGAGTAGGTACCCCCTGCTTGTTTATGTACCACATAACAGTGGTGTTGTCCATCTTTACCAATAATTGTCCTGGAAGAATGTGGTCCTTGAAAGCTGTCAGAGAATTCTGTACAGCTAACATTTCTTTTTGATTGGTATGCAGGTGCATTTGACTCGAGTTCCATTTGCCCTGAATGCACTGCCATGCCAAGTGAGGCTCCCATGCATAGTCTGATGCGTCTGTTGTTAGGGTTTGGGTGGCAGGGGGTTGAGTGAATGGCAGTCCCTTGTTGTGGTGGCAGGCCTCTGCCCACCAAAGGAACTCTGTCTTTATACAAGGAATGATAGGAATCATTGATTCTAGGTCCTGAAAATGTTGACAGCATAGGCTTTTTAGATACCATTGGAGTTTCCTCATATGCAGTCTTGCATATGGAATTAGTAGAATGCAAGAGGCCATGAACCCCAGGGCTTGCAGTATTTTCCTTGCAGATAGCTGGGTCTTTGTGGCCAGTAGTTTGAAGTAGGCTGTCAGATAAACTTGTTTCTCTGGCGTGAGGTAGGCCATCTGGGAAGTTGTATTCAAGCTTGCTCCCAGGAATACAATTTGTTGGCAGGGTACTAGGTGTGATTTCTTTTCATTTATGGTGTACCCCTGGGAAGTTAGTAGTTTCTTTACAAATGCCAGATGATTTAATAGTATGTCCTGGCTTTCTGCCTGAATTAGACAATCGTCCAGGTATGGGTATATCTGAATATTTCTTTGCCTACAAAATGCAATGACTGGAGCTAGGCACTTTGTGCACAGTAGATAAGCCAAAGGGCAGTGCAGAGACCTGATAGTGCATGTAGCCTGCTCTGAAGTGTAGATATTTTCTGCAAGATTCCCTTACTGGGATGTGCAGGTAAGTGTCCTTTAAATCCAATGTTGCCAACCAGACATTTTTGCCTAACATGGGAAGCAGCTGATGAGTTAGGATTTTGAATTTGGGGATTACCAAAAAGGTGTTTAGGATAGACGGGTCCAGGATAGGACACCAGTAATTGTCTTTTCTTAGTTCCAGGAAAAGTCTTGAGTAAAAACCTTGCCCCCATTCCTCTTCTGGGACAGGATGAATAGCCCTGATACTTAGGAGACAGAGAACCTGCTTTTGAGCCTCTGCCCACTGATTTGGGGGTAGGTCTGGCCAACTGCTTGGTGTTGGTAAGGAGTGGAAGTGGAATCTGTATCCTTGGGTAACTGTATTTAAAACCCATTTGTCCTGGGTAATGAGTTCCCAGTTTTATGCATGCAGGGCAATCTTTCCCCCCTAAAGGAACAGTCAGTTTAGCAGGGCTTGGAAGGTTTAAGGTTAAGTCATTGTGACAGTTTACCATAGGGGTGTCTTACTACTTCCAGCTTTGGAAGTGGGAGCCCCCCACTGCTTAGGCCTGTGAGTATCTTGAGACTGAAGCCTGGGTGGTCTGCTGGTCCAGGGTTTGGACTGAGAAGGCCTGGAAGAGACAGGAAAGGACCATTTCTTAGAAGGCCAGTGCCTACTAAATCTGGAAGGTTGTACTTGCAGGAAATCTTTAACAGTTTGCATAGATTTAGCTTTTTCCTCCATCTTTTTAAGTACTTCTTCTAAACAGGTGGTCTTGGTTTAAGGGAGCATCTAGTAATTTAGCCTTAACATGATCTGGCAAGATTTGCTCCTTAAGCCAAGCATGCCTTCTAAGTACAGACCTAGTGACAGCAGCCCTACAAGATGCTTCTAATGAATCAAAACCACATTGCAAAGTATGTTTACCAACTTGTTCAGCAGAATGCATTAAATCCTCTAATTCTTTATTTTCAGCACAGTCAGGAATCAACATAATTTTCTGTTTAAGCAATCCAGTAATATGCTGCTGATACTTTAACATATGAAACTGGCAGTTTAAGGCCCTAATGGCCAAAGTAGCTGAAGTGTATACCTTCTTACCCCATCTGTCCAGGGCCTTGGAATCTCATTCAGAGGGGGTAGGGTTTTTGGCAGTAGTAGACTTAATGCCTTTGGGTCCCTGTGAAATGGTCTCTGGATCTGCAGTAGGATTCTTAAAGAGGAACTTGTGAGAGTCAGGTACTCTGTAATACCTGTCAGGTTTACTGGGAGCCGGAGGTAAAGTGTCTGGGGCCAGGCTAGATTCTAAGAAGGCATCATCATCTACAATGTCCAGTACAGGAGGGATAGCTAAAGGCCTGTGTTGAGGTAGGAATAAGAATTCCCTAAGCCTCTTTTTGGAGTCAGAGTAACCCTGACTTTCCCAGTGGAAATGCTCCCTAAGAGTATGCAAAGTTTCACCAAAAGAGAAATCTTCTGGAGGGGAAGCAGAGGGAATTGAGTCCTCTGCATCAAAATCCTCATAGGTAGATAAGGGCAAATCCTGGTCATCGGAAGAAACAGAAACTTCAGAATCCTGATTAGAAGGAAAATCAGTTCTAGGTCTCTTAGAGGGAGAAGGGTAGCTTCCCCTGATTCGAGTAATAAGGTCTTCAGCCATTCTTATCATTTATTTTTTAGGCATAGGGGCCTGACCATGCGGTCTGGGTGTCAGTTTAATAGGTGTGGATCGAGTTTTAGGCCTTGAAGAAGAAGATGGCATTGGTTTAATATGCAAGTCAGTAGGTCTGAATACACCCTCAGAAGCCGGTGCCTGCACAGCAGCTCCAGACCCATCCAAGGTAGAGACATCCACAGGTTCCATAGTCTAAGAAGCATCTCATGGCATACCGGACTCCGAATGGGTCTCAGTAGAGGCCTGCGAATCTGAAGTAGTGGGTATCAGGGGCTGCGAAAGCACCTCATTGAGTACCGGCAAACTGGTGACTAGCATAACGGTAGTGTCGTCGGCAGCTTTGGACCTATGTGGTCTGTCTCTGTCTTTATCTTTGCGTTTTTTTGGAATGTTGGTAGCTGGGTGGATTACAAAAGCCATTTCTGGATAATTGAACCGAGTACCAAAATAGTTAGATGGGAAAATGAACCAACGAATAGTTCGAGGATTGAATAAGGCACAAAACCGACAGTGAGGGACGTAGTGGTCTGGGCCTAAGCAAGGAATGCAGTAAGAATGAAAATCTTTATGAGGTATTTGCTTTCCACAAGTAATACAATTGTTAGCTTTTACTGACGTCGGTTAAGAGCAAGAAAAAGGATCCCCAATGAGGTACTTAAGCTTTGTTGAAGACTTTGGATCTGAAACTCGAAAATGAAAATTTCAGGAGTCGGCCGACCGGCATTTGCGAACTGCTTCTGCTTCGGGCCTGCACGGCAAGAAAGACTGATGTAATGGCATTGGCTGCATGCTTTAAACCCCTGACTACCTGACGTCATGGAAGATGAGACAGCAACCAACGCAGGACCAAAGATATTAATAATCAGGCCGACTGAGGGCTACCTGCAAGCAGATAACCCAAATGTAATGACTGCAACAGTGAAACACGAAGAACATCTGGATCTGTTTTGGACCCAGAAATGTCTTCTTTGAAACCTTCTGTTAACAAACCTTTAAGGATAAGCTTGTTTCTCCATTCAGTGAGTGTCCTAGTGGAGAACCCATGGCATACAGAGCAATCTTCTTGTAAATTAACCTTCCCAAAACAATACATGCACCACACATGCCCATCCAAAATGGGCATTTTCCGATCACATTTCTGGCACCTTTTAAATCTAGATGTGCCCTTAAATGATTTAGCAGTGGATTCAGACTTTTCAGCCATCCTAGAACTATACACACACACACACACACACACACACACACACACACACACACACACACACACACACACACACACACACACACACACATACACACGCATGCACACAAACGCACACACAGGGATAGTAGGATTTTTTTTTCATTTTTTTTAGAAGAGGAAAATGGAAAACACCAACAATGGTGAACAAAGTTACCTGGAAAGGTAAAAGAGTGGTACCAACAATGATACACAAAAGAACTACCGACAGTAGTAAGAGACAGCAAAGACAAAGATACAGACATGTACATTAAAGAAGGAATGATAGAAGTGGGTAGAAAGAAAGATACTATCAATAGAAAAGAGCTAACAAGAAGAGAAAATATATTTTTAAAGAAAAAACTTACTTAAATAAGAAGCCAAAGCTCGAGAGCAGTAGTACACATCTGACACATGGAGCGGCAAACAAGATCTTGGATAATTTAGAGAGGAGCATTATGGATAGAGCCTAGCCTGAGAGTTTGGAAGGCGCAAGATGAAGTAAACAGCAGAGTCGGTTTCGACGCTTGGAACAGAGTCCCACTGTCAAGGATGACATGAAGACTGACAACATCAAAAAAGAATTTATGTACTTACCATAATGTTCCATGTGAGTTGTTCATCTCACCTTCATTCTTTACTGATGGGTTCGGAGCCGATCCCTCGGCTCCAAGTCAGCCAATTGTAAAGCTCAAGGTCTTCAAATAGCTTGAGGTCAAGTCCCTATCCCATGATGCACCTAGAGTTACCTCAGATCTTGTCTGCTGCGTATAATAATACCATATGTCATTCTTTCACTCCCAAGAGAAAGGTATAGAAGGATTGAGCAACCAGGATGGATCCAGCATCTTGGTTATCTAACAACCCAGGAGGGGGTAGGATGTTATGGCAAGTATATAACTTCTTTATGTGAAGTTATTCTATCTCGCCGTTCATTCTTTACTGATGGGTAGCGTCACAAGCACCATCAACTTTGGGTAGCACACGGGAGTATATTTCTCAGGACAGTGGATCCAAAGGAGGTCCTGTCAACTTTGTAATGAGGAATAAAGGCATGAGGTTTTGACCCAGTGGCTGCTGCACAAATGTTGTCAATAGGAAGTCTGGCAAAAAAGGGAGATGATGTAGAAACTGCTCTGGTTAAGTGAGCTTTAATTTTATGCTGCAAGGGCATATTGGCAGCTGAATAAGCAAAGGTGATACAATCAGATAACCATTTAGGCAGAGTTGTTTTAGCCACTGGTCTACCCTTCCTGGAGTCTGAAAATCAAAAGCTTGTCTGAATTCCTGAAATATTTTGTTCTATCCAAATAAAATCTGAGCTGTCTGTGAACATCAAGTTTGTGCATTATGTACTCTAAATTGTTTGAATGGTTGGGGAAGAAGACTGGCAAATCAATAATTTGGCTGAGATTAGTTTCAGTGCAAACTCTGGGCAAGAATGAGGGGTTTGCTCTGTCAGCATGGAATATCAAATAAGGAGGCTTGATGGATAAAGCCTGAAGCTCTGACACTATGCGGGCAGAAGTAATAACTACTAAAAAGATGGTTTTCCATGACAAAAATTTGAGGTCACAAGAGGAATCTGGTTCAAATGGCGGAAGAATTACATGGGAAAGCATAAAATTTAGATTCCATGGAGAACAGGGAGATTTCACAGGTGGTCTAATATGAAAGGTCCTTTTGAGAAAGGCTTTGGATAACTTGTGTGACAAAATATTCAATCCTTCAAATCCAAGATGAAAAGTAGAAATAGCAGCCAGTTGAGCACAAACTGTTGCTGCTGCAGCTCCTTTGTTGAAAATCATCGTCAAGAACTCTGAAATGGAGGCCATAGGGGCTTGGTAAGGATCAATATTGTTTTTAGAGGCCCATACAGAAAATTTTTTCCATTTGTTAAGATATAGCTTCCTCGTAGAAGATTTATGACAGGATAAGAGAATTTTTTCGTCTCACTGGAAAGGTTATGCAACCTGGCTATGACGGGAATTGCAGCATCCAAGCTGTCAGCTTCAGGGACTGCAGAGAGGGATGAAGTTCCCCCGACGAGTGCGTCATAAGGTCCGGAACTGGGTCCAGAATCCTCCAAAAGATGAAGTCGAAGGAAGGGGAACCAAATCTGACGAGGCCAATGATGGGCTACTAAAATGATGGTCCTTTCCAGGGTTTTTGCTTTTTGTAGAACTTTGGGTATCAATGTTATTGGTGGAAATGCATAGAGGAGACCCGGAGGCCAATCGTGTACGAGTGTGCCCCTTGGGGCTTCTCTCAGAAGGGGGATCAGGGCAAAGTAGCTTCTGCATTTTGCGCTCATGTGGCTGGCAAAAAGGTCACAGCAAGGCTGGCCCCACCTGTGGAATATCCTGTCCACTATTTCTTTCTTGAGGGATCACTCATGGGGCAACAAGATTGCTCTGCTCAGCTTGTCTGCTATCACATTGGATTTCCCCAGGATGTGCATTGCCAACAGAAAGTGCTTGGTGTAAACAGCCCACTGCCATACTCTTGAGAGCCTTGCGACAAAGTGGGTAAGACCTGGTTCCTCCTCGTTTGTTCAAATACCAGACCACCGACATGTTGTCTATCTGAATCTCAATCGTACCCAGAGGAAGAGAGTCCTGAAAGTACTGCAGTGCCAAAGGTACTGCTCTCATGTCTAGGACATTGATATGTAGATGTGTCCCTTGATCGGTCAGTGTGCCTTGGGCTGTCTTTCCCTGAAAATGCCCCCCCACCCTATCAGGGAAGCATCCGTGGTCACTGTGTTCGCTGGAAGGGGTAGCACAAATGGGCATTCTATCATGACATGAAGTGACATCAACCACCACTGAAGATCCTTTTTGCAGGAATTTGTGATCATTATCATGTGAGACATGGGAAGCTCTTGGTAAGACCACTGAGTGAACAACAGCCATTGTAGTATCCGCATGTGCATACAAGCTAGTGGTATGGCTAGAATTGCTGCTGCCATCAGGCCTAACAATTTCAGAACTTCTGATGCTGGTGCTTTGTCTTTGGATATCAGAACGCTGACATGCTGATGAAGAAGAAAGACTCTTTCTATTGGAAGCCTTAGTGTGGTGGTGGTGGTGGTGGTGGTGTCCAGTTCTGCTCTGATAAAAACGATATGCTGCAATGGCGACAAGGCAGATTTTTCTGAGTTGATTGCAGAGTGGCAGAGTGGACTCCTTGGCCTGAATGAGTTGATGTCTGGTGGTGGTGGAAAGGAGCCAATCATCTAGGTACAGAAACACCTGGAATCTTAAATGCCTCAGGTGAGTCGTGACCACTGCCATGCATTTGATGAACACTGTGGGGGCTGTAGTGAGACCAAAGTGCAGGGCTCGAAATTGTTAATGATTGGCTCCCAGCTGGAAGTGCAGATGATCCCTGGATGGCCTGGCCATTTTTATGTGGTAGTACACGTCCTTGAGATCTTGTCTTTTCCTATGAAGGGAAGTATAGACTGAAGCGTGACCATCCGGAACTTCCCTTTCTTTACATATTTGCTCAGTCTGCTGAAGTCCATTATGGGTCTCCAGTCCCCCATCTTTTTTGGAACTAAAAAGAATATTGAGAAAGTTCCGGATCCTGTCTGGTCTCCTGGGGCTGTTTGGATGACTCTTTTTCTTAGCAACATTCGGACCTCTATTGTTGCTTGTTCCCTGTAACTGGGTGGAACGTCTGGGATTTTTCTTATGGGTGGAGGGGCTGTGGCGAATGGGATGAAGTATCCTCTGGAAATGATACTTTGCACCCAGCTGTCTTTTGTTATTTTGAGCCAAGTGTCTGGGTACAAAGATAAGTGACCCCCGAGTGCCTCCAGAGCAGGACAATCAGGCCTCCTTTCAGGAGCGCTGGTTGGGCTTCCCAGAGAAGTGATCTCTGTTGCCCTGGTGTTGCGGACCCCCTCTGCCGCGAGGGTGGCATCTACCATTATTGCTCCCTCCTCTGCCTATGGAGGGGGGTTCACCACATGTGTCCTGAAAGGCTCCTTGGGCTTTTCGGAACCACATTTGTCCTCCCCTTTGACCCTTAGTGTAGGGTTTGGTAGGGGTGGAAAAATGGACCCCAATGGCAGACAGAGTTTCCATCCTGCTCACACCTGGTTAAGGTTTCCTTCACTTTAGGCCCGAAAAGGGATGGGCCATCAAAGGGAGTATTCACGAAGGATGACTTGAAGGGCTCCGCGAAGGAACACAAGTGCATCCAGCAGTGTCTCCTAAGAGCAACTCCTGTACCCGCTGCCTTACTCGTTCCATCAGCTGCATATGAGATGAGGTGCATGGATGAGTTTACTATAGAATTGAGGGTAGCAAGCTGGGTGGCAACTCTGTCGTTAGCTCCTGCAGCTACTGTACCCTGAAGAGTATATCCTAGATCTTTAAGGAAACAGGTAAAATGGGTTAAATAGTTGAGCAAATGAAGAGCAAAAGTCACTGAACTAAACATGCGCTTCCCATATCTATCCATGATCCTGGAGTCTCTGTTAGTAGGATGGATAGACGAGGAAGTTTCAGATATTTCCTTTTTGGTGGCTGCCGCCGCCATAACCATGGCATCAACTGGAACACATTTTGTTAAGAAAGATTTGTCAAGGGGGGGCAGAAATGAACTTATTAGGCCTCCTAGGGACAGGCTCCACAGTATCTGGAGACTCCCATGCCCTTTGTGAGACCAGCTGCATCAGCTCATTGAAGGGCGGAGACACCCAAGAGGTAGAGGGCTAAGACCCGAAAGCCTACAGGAGAACTGACTCATCCTCAGTAGGGGTTTTGGACTGCCAGTCACTCCTCTGCTTCCGGATTTCAGGTATCTCAGCGAATGAGATATCTTCAGAGGGGGACCATGGGGACACTTCTGACTCATCTAAATCAGTATCAGATGTTAGAGACTCCTGGGGGGGGGGTCTAGATTTTTCCTCTTACACAGTCTCTTCCTGGGAACCTCATCAGTGGGAGCTTCTGGTGAGGTCTCGGAAGAGCAAGGGCCACCCAATGGGGCTTCCTGAGGCTCTGGGTCTCTACTCTTGGTCAGGATGTGTGAGGCAGAAGCAGACACAGGTGCTTTAGGGGAGGAGGAAGCCAGACCTGAGGTCGAGGATGTCATAGGAGACATGACTCTCCTCATGGCATCGAAAGCATCTCTGCTCTGATGCAAGAGAACTGACAGAGCCGAGGAAACTATCGATACCCCTGGCACTGGGACACTGGGCTCCGAACCAGAGGTAGGAGCCAAGCTCATCCGAACCAAAGCCCCAAGAGGCAGAGTTGGAACAGACAAGTCGGTCTGACTATCCTCCCTGGACCCGACCAGAGAGTGTCAGCTCCTAGAATCCTCGATCGTCACCAAGGATGTCAGAGTGAAAGGAGCCGAAGACACTGGAGCAGGCATCGGCTCCAAGGGTTCCAGAATCAACAGGTCTGACTCCTCCAGCTCCAAAGGACCAGCATGACTCAGAGGAGGAACAGTTTGAGCTGGTGTAAGGATCTTCGGCTCCAAAGCCATTTGGGTTGAAGCCGATAAAATTTTTGCCAAGGCCGGTGCCAGTAACAGCTTCTGCACCTCATGATCCACATCCAGATCAGAAAGGCTGATACAGGACTGAGATGAGTGCACCAAAGGTGGTACTGACTGTAATAATGGACTCTTAGGAGTTTCTGATACCGGTTCCAAGACTGGGGACTGGCTCCGAAAAGAAAAGACTGTCGGTTCCAATGGCAGTGGAGCTGAAGTCAAAGATTTTTTCAATATCTTTGAGTCAGAAGTCTTAGAAGACTTTGAGGACTTGCTGGATCCATCTTGGTCCCTCAAAGCTTCTTGGAAGGATGGTTTCAACAAACCTCTGTCTATTAATTTTCTTTTCCTTTCCTGCAGGACCCTGGAGGAGAAGGAATGTCATATGGAACAGCTATCCTGTAAGTGCAAGGCTCCTAGACAGTACACACAATTTACATGGCTGCCTGTTACGGACATCTTTTGGCCACATTTTGGGCACTTTTTGAAACCTGACTTAGTATGCTTCTCTTGTTCAGCCATTGTAATGTCAGAGAGAAAATTACTGTCACCACAAAAAATTCTAAACAGTAATTATGCACAAAAGCCTTAAATAAAATCAGGCTAAGTCACACACACACTCAGTGATGCTAATGTAAGTATTAAAGTAACAGGAAAGGGTAAATTAATGTCTCCACAAACTGTTTAAAACACACAATATGAGCAGACTATGCAAAGAAAAAGATAGCTGCTATAAGACACAACACACTTGTCTAAAATATTCTAAAGAATAGCTATATCAGACAACATTACTGTTAACTACATAAACTTCAACAGTAATTATTAAATTCAAGCCTTTTCTAAAACAATTTAAGGCTAAACACACCACACAGTAAATAACTATAAACTATCTATTTAGTATAAAATGTGACAAAAGGTCACTGGCTAAACACACACTAGTAATTAGAAAAAAGTTTTTTAAACTAGGCCTAAAAGAAGAGGCCAACTAGAATTTTTAAGCACACTAAGGGAAGGGACTAAAATGTAGGAACACACACCAAAAAGCTGTAAGAGCTTTATAAACCCATTTAAACTATCTAACTATCTAAATATCAACACAAGTAAGTAAGTAGAGAAAAGCAGTTTTACTGGCCCGAGCTAATGCAAAACCTCCGATCTGTTGCAGCGGCAAACTAGATCTGAGGTAACTCTAGGTACATCATGGGATAGGGACTTGGCCTCGAGCTATTTGAAGACCTTGAGCTTTGCAATTGGCCGACTTGGAGCTGAGGGATCGGCTCTGAACCCATCAGTAAAGAATGAACGGCAAGATAGAACAACTTCACATTCATAGGTTTTCCACTAAAAATTAATTTGTGGAAGATTTTGCACTGCAGGGTACTTAACTGCCTAGGTCTGAAGGCTCATTAGCTGACCATCAGTTCCACAAAGTCAGCAGAGGGAGCACAATTCCGTGGCATGAAAGCTCCAAAGCATCTGGCATCAAAACTCCTCTCTTTATGTGGCTCTACTTCAGCCCCTGATAGTTAGGGCATGCAGAAGGTGCACTGAAGCTTTGAAAGCTGGTCGATGGTCATACCCTAGGCAGGATATAACAAATAGTTTAGGCTACTGCAATAGTGATAAAGTTGTTATGTACTTACCATAACATTCCATCCATGTTGTCCAATTTTCATTCCTCTTTGACTGATGGATTCAGATCCTGTCCCTTGGATCCAACTCAGCCATTGTAAAAGCTCGTGGCAACCTTGAACTCTCGAGCTTCTCCCTTACCCAGAATGCACCACCCCATTACCTCAGATCTTGTTTGCAGATTATAGCAAAAGTCTAACATGTTACTCATGTAGACAAAATTTTTATGAAGAAATATAGCAGATAATAGAGCACAAAGCTACATCTGGACTTATAACGGCAAGATAAAGACCCCAAGACTGTCTCTATCCACTCGCTCTTCAAACAACACTGGATTGGGGCTGGTGGGTGGAGGAGTCAAGTAGGAATGAAAATTGGCCGACACAGATGGAATGTTATGGTAAGTACATAACTTCTTTATCTGATGCTGTCAGTTTTCATTCCATCCACAACTGATGGGACAGTCCTCAGCTACTATAGTCCCAGTGTGGCCTCAAGGAAAGATATTCCTGAGCACCACTGAGTCAAATGATGTCTGACTTCTAGATACTAAGTCTAGCTTGTAATGAGATACGAAGGCATGAGGTGAAGCCCAAGTTGCTGCTGCACAAATATCATACATGGATGCTCTTGAACAAAATGCTGAAGAAGCTACTATGTATGTTGTAGAATGAGCACACAGTTGCTTAGTTAAAGGCCAATTCAGTCTATCATAAACGAATGAAAGAAATGCAATTAGTGAGTTTTGGCTAGGGAAACTAGACAGTGGCTTACCCAATTTTTTTTCCATAAAAGAAACAAATAACTGATCTGATTTTCTGAAGTCCTTTGTTCTATGCAAGTATGAACATAATTGTCTATGCACAGCTAGTGAATGCAACAAATATTCACGTTTGTATAATATGGGAAGAAAACTGGAATGTTGATTGCTCACTGTTGAATTCTGATAAAACTTTGGGCAAAAAAGATGCATTAGTTTGCAATGTAACTCTATCTTTATGAAAAATTAGGTATGGAGGTTTCACCGATAAAGCCTAAATTTCTGAAATTCATCTGGCCAAAGTAATGGCCAGCAAAAATAAAGTCTTCCAAGATAGGAATTTGAGATTGCAAGTATTTGCAAGTTTGAAGGCAGAAGAACCAAAGCTCGCAGTACCAGAGTTAAGTCCCACAGTGGACTTTAACTGGAGGCCTCAACAGAAGTATTCCACATAGAAAGGTATTACACAGTTTATGCAAAATAAGGAAACAGCCATCAAAACCAACATGGAAATTGGAAATTCCACTAATTGAACCTTTACAGTAGAAGAACTGGCCCCTTGATTAAAAAGCAATGACAAAAAGTCCAGGATAGTGTTAATGGGTGCAGAAAAGGGATCCACATCATTTTCAAAGTGCCCAATGCACAAATCTTTTCCATTTGCTAGCATACGTTTTTCTCATAGATGGTTTTAGGGAAGATAATAGATTTCATCAAACCAGGGAGGAGAGCATAGGTTGTCTGGCTGTTACTGGAAATGGAGAAACCAAGCTGTCAGCTTAGGCGTTAGAAGATCCCGATGAACCATTTCTGTCGGGTGAGACAGAAGGTCTGGAACTGAGTCCAGAATCAAGGGTTTATGGATCAAATGAGGCCACAGGAAGGAAAACCAAATCTGTCGAGGCCAAAAGAGAGCAATGAGAAAGATCTTGCTCTTCAACCTGGCAGCTTTCTGAAGGAATTTTTATATCAGTGGGATCGGAGGATAAGTATATAGTAACCCAGGGGGCCAATCGTGAAGTACAGCATTCCTCGGTGACTCCTCCTGTGGGGGGATAAGGGCAAAGTAGCTGCTTTACTTATTGTTTAGGGGAGAAGCCAAGCAATCATAGCAAGGCTGGCCCCACTAGTGGAAAATATGTCTGCTACTTTCTGGCTGAGGGACAATTTCTGAGGTAACAGAATGCCCCTGCTCAGTTTGTCTGCCAGTACATTGGTCTTCCCCGAAATATGAGTTACTAAGAGAAAGCAGTTGGAAGAGCTTGCCCATTGCCACACTCATAATGCTTCTCAACACAAGTGGTATGATCTGGTTCCTCCTTGTTTGTTGATGTAGCAAACCACCGACATATTGCCTGTTTGTATCACAATCATTCTCAACAGGACAGCATCTTGAAAAGCTTGCAATGTTAAAAGCACTGCTCTCAACTCTAGAGCATTGATATGCAAATTGCCCACTTCATGGGACCACATGCCTTGGACTGTCTTTCACAGGCAATGCCCCCCCCCCCCCCCACCAGCTGGGTAGCATCCATGGTCACTATGGCCTTTGGCTGAGAAGGGGCAAATAGACGGCTTTATAGTAGTAGTTCTGACTGGATCCACCACATCAAATCTTTATTGTATAAGTTGGTGATTCGAACTGGGGTGGATAGAGGTAACTGAAGTGTTGACCACTGAGATGTCAACATTCATTGAAGAATCCTCATGTAAAATCTGGACAGTGGAACAAGGGGTATTGCTGCCGCCATTGAACCTAACACTTGTAGGGCTAGACAAAAGGGGGCTGTGGTATTGCAAAGTATCTTGTTGACTTGCGATCTTATGGTTTGAACTCTGGAAAGGGGAAGAGAAGCTATTGTTGATTTTGTGTTGAGTAGCACTCCTACGAACTGTATAGTTTGAGATGACTGAAGATGTGACTTTTTGAAATTTATGGTTATGCCTAGTTGTGCACAAATCTAGATTACCTTTCCTCTTGCCATGATAAGTTGATGCCTGGTTGGAGCGGAGATGAGCCAGTTGTGTAAGTAAGGAAACACCCAGAATCCATGCAGTCTCAAGTAAGCTGCTACCACTGACATGCATTTGGTTAACACCCTGGGGCTGTGGAAAGATCAAAGGGCAGTGCTCTGAACTGGTAATGACTGGCTCCTAGCCAGAAGTGTAAGAATTTCTTGGATCATCTGTTCATTTTTATATGATAGTGTGCATCCTGGAAATCTACTGAACACATCCAACTGTCTTTTTCCAGAAATGGAAGAATTGACTGAACCATGACCTACCAGAAATTTGTCTTCAGAACAAAGTTGTTCAGATTACTGAGAGCCAGAATTGGTCTCCAGTCCCATTTTCTTTGGCACAAGAAATAATTTAGAGTAAATTCTGTATCCTCTCTGGCCTGGGGGGACCTCTTGAATGACTCTTTTTTTAGCAGCTTTTGTATTTGAAATGCTGCTTGTTCCCTCTGACTGGGTGAAACATTTGGAGGTTTTCTGGAGTTTGGAGGACAAAGGGAAAATGGAATTATATATCCTCTGGATGTGATCCCCTGCACCCAAGTATCTTTTGTTAAAACAACCACTGATTGCCTCCAGAGAGAGACAGTTGGGCCTCCATTCAGGAGTGCTGGAAGGGCTTGCTAAAGAAGGATTCTCTTGACCCCTGATGTTGTGAGCCTCCGCTGCTGTGAGGGCAGCATCTACCATTTGAACTTCCTCCTCCGTCTTTGGGGGAAGACCCTCCACATGTGTCCTGGAAAGATCCATGTGATTTTCTGAACCACATCTTTCCATCACCTTGATGAATCCTTGAAAAGGATCTTTTGGGGGGGGGCATGCACCCACAGCAGAAAGGGTCTTTCCATCCTTCTCACACCTGAACAATGTATCCATCACTTTGTGGTCAAAAACATAGGTGCCATCAAAGGGAGCACTGATCAATGTAGACTTAGAAGCCTCTGCAAAATCACAAAGGCATCCAGGAGTGTCTGCTAATGACTACTCCTGAACCCATTGTCCTTGAGGTTCCTTCTGACACATTAGAAATAAGCCTCTTGGACGAGTTGGAAATCGATTGTAGGGTCACCACCTGAGAAGTAACTGAATCCTTCACCTCTTCAGACACTGTTCCTTAGAGGGTACCTGAAACTTCCTTAATCAGATCCATCTGAAATCTAGTAAAATTTGCCACGTAGTTCAGAGACCTTAAGGCAAAGATCGCTGAAGCATAGATATACTTCCCAAATCTGTCCATCATCCATGATTCCTTGTCAGGAGGATGGACAGAGGTACTTTCATCAGCAACTTACTTTCTAGTGGTCGCCACCTTGACCATGGCATCAACAGGAAGACCTTTTGACCAAAACTGTTTAGACTCTGGAGGAGGTCATAATCCTGTATGGCTTTTTGGGAATGAGCTCAAAGGAGTCAGGTTCCTTCCATGCCCACTGTGAAACCAACTCCAGGAGCTCATCAGCGGGCAGGACCACCCAGGTAGTAGATGGGCCAGTACCAAAAGCCTTGAGTAGTACAGATTCCTCCGACAAAGGGTTGCTGAACTTCCAGCCACCTCTCTGTTTCAGGATCTCAATGATGTCTCCGAATGAGGCATCTTCGGATGGTGACAGTGGGGACCCTTCAACATCCTCAACAATATTTGGTCCTCGGTGACTGATTCAGGGGAATTGATATGCTTCCTCTTGGGCCAGTACCAAAAGCCTTGAGTAGTACAGATTCCTCCGACAAAGGGTTGCTGAACTTCCAGCCACCTCTCTGTTTCAGGATCTCAATGATGTCTCCGAATGAGGCATCTTCGGATGGTGACAGTGGGGACCCTTCAACATCCTCAACAATATTTGGTCCTCGGTGACTGATTCAGGGGAATTGATATGCTTCCTCTTGCATGTCCTCTTCTTAGACACCTATTATGTGGGATACACCAGGCAGGTATCAGAAGATGTGGGAAACCCTGCTGGAAAGACTGAAGTTTTGGTATCAGCTGTCCCTGTAAAGAGGATAGTGGAGACTCAAGGCACAGAGGCAGAAGAGAAGAAGACAAAGGATCCAAAGGGAAGGCATTGCCTGAGTCTGAGTTGTAGACAGAGCTCTTTCCAGAACCCTAAAGGCAGACCATCCTGTTGAAGGAAAGGAACCTGGCTCTGAGAGGCCACATCTCTGATCCCTAGCCCTACCCTGCTCCAAGGACAGCTGCCCAGAAACTGAAGTTGTACCTGAACTGACCATTTCTGAGGCTCCGGGATGCAGAGAGGCTCTGAAACCCTTGGAGTCAACTGCAGCACCTCAGACCCAATGGGGTAGAATGGGCTCTGAGAGCTCTCCTGATCCGACTGAACCGAAGAGCTCAGAGTGAGTCTTGGATGCAAGGACAACTTGGATCTGAGGGCAGTGAGACCTGGATAGGCGTCAAAGGAGGAATTGGTAGAGGAGGAGTAGTGGATACATGGATCTTCTGACTCGATGAGGTAGGTGCCAAGGAAGGGACAGACTGGCTCTATGCTGAGAAGATCTTTCTCACTAACCTCTCTACATCTTTTTCTATGAGACTTCTGGATGAATGAATGGATAGAGCAGATGGAGACTTTGAACTTTCTAAAAATGGGGAAGGCACTCTAGATGGAACCAGGTCCACTGAAGGAGAGTGCCTCTTTCTAGGCAGAAGAGGTAAAAAGGACATCTAATCTGAGGTCTTTGGATCCAACAAATTTTTAGTTGGTCAGAGACTCTGGATCTGAAGAAACCACTAGATCCAAGGGCTTGAATCTGGTCTTAGATCCATAGAAAGGGTAGGATCCGATAATTTGTACTTCTTTGTATAATCCGAAGAGACTATGGGATCCGAAGATGTTCTCGAGTGATTTTTCTGAGGACCTGGAGGCTACAGATGAGGTGTTCTGAGAAGTAATTGGCGACTTTTTTGTTTTCTTTTTGGACACTCCAGATATAGCCTCAACGAAGGAAGAAGACAAGAGACCCTTAAGGATAAGCTTGTTCCTATGATCTATCAACCCCCTAGGATTGAAGGTGTGACAGATCGAACAATTTTCCTGGTGGTGGAGAAGACCTAAACAAAAAACACATAAGGAGTACGAATCAGACATTGGAATTTTATGACCACACTTCCCATACTTTTTGAACCCAGCTGGGCTCTTTTCCTTTTCAGCCATCAGCAAAAAACGAAAGGCCAAGCACAGGCACAACCACAATAATACCAGCAATTAAAAGAGTTAGAACTTCAATACAGAAAGTCTCTCTCTCTTTTTTTTTGAAGGGACAGCAGAAGGAAAGGAAGGATGGGAAGAAGTACCAGCAATGGTACTAAAGTCTACAATAATAGAAGAGATGAAGAAGATTACTAGCAACAGTAGTAGAAATACTATGAACAGTAACAAGTAAAGAAAAAGAGATTTGTTGAAAGGTAAGGGAGACAGCCTAAGCAGGAAACTTTTATCTAAAGTAGTTTAAAGCCAATTACAGACAAATAATTTGTAAGTTGTGAAATGTACTTATCGCCCAAGCTTGAGAGAACGACAGACCACATCTTTTTGCTGGAAGCGGCAAACGAGATCTGAGGTAATGGGGGTGGTGCAGTCTGGGTAAGAGAGGAGATTGCCACGAGCTTTTACAACAACAGAGTCAGATCTGGGGGATCATATTTGAATGCATTAGTCAAGGATGGAATGAAAACTGACAACACTAGATCAAATTTTAAACATCAGGGATACCTTGCAAGGGCTATACATCACATTATCAAAGGCTGTGTTTGAACCACTGGCTGGTACTGTGAGAACTCCACACTACTGTTTTATTCTGCACTGTATAAATATTTTGATTGCAAACACACAATACGCATTAATGTACACACACACACGCACACACACACACACACACACACACACACACACACACACACACACACACACACATGCACGTAAAGGCATTGTGTTTGAGTTATAAGTGCAATACCATGCCTACATGTTTACTATAATGTGGGCATTGTTTAACTTGCACCTTTGTGAGCTATTTTATTTATTCATTTATTTTGCCCTTGTTTACTGGGGAAGTACAACTGATTTAGCTAAACCTATTTTCTGCACAGGCCTGGGAAGAAATGCTCCTCCGATTTTTTTACAGTGCACAAACAGTATACAGGTATTTACAGAGTACATGATATTTTAAACAGTGTGCATAAATTTGGACAGTACACGAATTTTAAGCAATGTCTATATATTAAACAAAAGTTGTGCACTTACCATAAAAAGAAATTATGTACTGACCATAACGTTCCATCTGTGTTATCCACTTTTATTCTTCCTCAACAATTTGGGTCAGATCCGATTCTTGGATCTGACTCCACCGTTATTTTCAGCTCGTGGCCACCAACAAACTCTCGAGCTCTTCCCTTACCCATAATGCTGTCTCCCCAAACATACTTCAGATCTTGTTTGCTGGTTTATTGCATAAAGGGAAATATTAGCAACATATTAATGGAAATCCATATCGGGAGCTCAGCATAAGGAACAGTGGTTTCCTTATAAGGTCTCGTTCTTCCAGAAGTCATTAGTTCAAAGGTAGGCAGTTAGCGGGAGGGAAGGTGAGCAAGACTGAAAATGGACAACACAGATGGAATGTTATGGTGAGTACATAACTTCTTTATCTGATGTTGTCAATTTTCATTCATTCCTCAACAACTGGGACAGAGTCCCCAGCTACCTGAAATCATGGGAGGGCTCTAAGGAAGGCTGTTCCTGAGCATACATGAGCCTAAGGCTGCTCTTCCCATCGAGACCAGATCCAACTTTTAATAAGTAATAAAGGTATGAGGATTAGCTCAAATAGTAGCCACACATACATCATCCATGGATGCTCTGGAAAGAAATAATGAAGATGTTGCCATGGAGCTGGTTGAATGAGCTCTCAATGGTTTTGGTAAAGAAAGGACTAATTTGTTATAGACAAAGGATATACAATCAATAAGCTACTTGGCTAAGGTTAGTTTTGTAACTGGCTTGCCCAATTTGGAATCCATAAATGAAAGAAACAATTGATCTGTTTTTCTAAAATTTGTTGTTGTATGTAAGTAAAAATGCAGTTGTCTGTGAATGTCCAAGTAAGTGTAACATATTCGTCTTTGTAAAATTTGGACAGAACGCTAGCAAATTAGTAGCTTGGTTGATGTTTGATTCAGACATCACCTTAGGAAGGAAGGTAGGATTTGTTTGTAAAGCCACTCTATCCTTATGAAAAATTAAGTAGAGAGAAGACAGTGTTTGAAGTTCTGAAAGTCTTGCACAAGTGATGGCTACCAAAAATATAGTGTTCCAGGTCAGAAACTTTAACTCACATTTAGCTGCTGGTTCAAAAGGTGAATGAATTAATGACTGTAATACCAAATTTAAATTCCATGGCGGGGTTAGATCTTTTTAAGGGGATCTCAAAAAAGGGTACCGCTCATAAAAGCTTTAAAAAGTTAAGATGAAGCCAAGGAGGAGTTTTCAAACCCTACGTGAAAATTAGAAATAGCAGCTAGTTCTACTCTACTGGTTCCTTCTTTGAAAATTGTTGCTAGGTATTCAAGGATATTATATGCTGGTGCTGTAAGGGGGTCAGTATGCTCCTGCTCTGCTCCAAAAACAAATCTCTTCCATTTACTTCTGTAAAGTTTTCTTGTAGAAGCTTTGTGGGAAGATAAAAGTATATGACAAACAGAGGAGGAGACTGTATGTTGTCTGGCTATCAGGGGAAGTAGAGAAACCATGTGGTCACTCTTAGGTTTGAGATATCCGAGTGAATCATGCCTGTCGGGTGAGAGAGAAGGTTCAGAACTGGATCCAGACTCCATGAAGGGTAGATAAGATGAGGCCAAAGGAAGAAGAACCGATTTTGTTGAGACTAGTAAGGAGTAATGAGGTTGACTTTGCTATTCAACCAGGATGCTTTCTGCACAAATTTGGGGGAATTGGGGGATACGTATATAGGAGACCAGGGGGCCAATCATGTAGGAGAGCATCTCTCACTGACTCCTTCAGCAGGAAGATTAGGGCAAAGAACCTGCTGCACTTGTTGTTTACAGGAGGCGCAAATAGAACACAGCACTGATGTCCCCAATGACAAAAAATCATTTCTGTCACATTCTTTTTGAGACACCACTCATGAGATGGTAGAATGGACCTGCTAAACTTGTCCACTATCACATTGGATTTCCCAGAATGTGAGTTGCTATCAGAAATTAGTCGGATGAGATCGCCCATTGCCAGTCTCTGAGAGCTTCTCGAAATAAGGGCTAAGCTGTGGTTCCTCTTTGTTTGTTGATGTACCAAACCATGGACATATTGTCTGTCTGAAATGCAATTGTCCCAGAAGAGTTACAGTCTTGAAAGGCATGCAGTGCTAAGAACAATGCTCTCATTTCCAGGACATTGATATGCAAATTTGCAAATTGACCTCTTTGGAGGACCATGTGTCTTGGACTGTATTTCCCAGAAAGTGCTCCCCCCACACAATATAGGGTGCATCCATGGTCACTATGGCCTTGGGCTGAGGAAGAATGAAGGGACTACCTTGTAGAACCTGATCTGAGAAGATCCACCACAAAAGGTATCTTTTGCACACTTGGGTAATTCTTATCTGAGAAGACATGTGTTGATGAAGAATGGACCACTGATTTGCTAACATCCATTAAAGAATCCTCATATGAAATCTTGCTAGTGGAACGAGCGCTACAGCCACACACATTGTTCCAAAGGCTTGTAGGATTAAGTGGGCTGAGATTGCAGAGCTGCAAATTATTTTCCTGACCTGGATTCTGACAGTCTGTACTCTTGACACAGGAAGAGAAGCTGTCATGGTACTGTGTTGAAAATAGCTCCTATGAACTCCATCATTTGAGATGGTTGTAACAGATTTGCTGTAATTTATGGCTATCCCTAGATGGAAGCAAGTCTGGAGTACATGGTCTTGAGCTCTTATCAGCAGATGCCTGGTCAGGGCACTAATGAGCCAGTTGTCCAAGTATGGAAACACTCAAAATCCCTGCAGTCTCAAGTCAGCTTCTACCATTGTCATGCATTTGGTGAACACCCTGGGGGCTATGGTGAGGCCAAAGGTCAGTGCTCTGAACTGATAATGGCTGACTTCCAGCCAGTAAGCGTAAATACCTTCTGGATTGTCTGTTCATTTTTATGTGATAGTATGCATCCTGAAGGTCTACTGAGCACATCCAGTTGTCTTAGCACAAAAATGGCAGAATGGACTGGTGAGACCTCTTGGATGACTCTTTTTTTTCTAGCAGCTTTTGTATTTCTAGTGCTGCTGCTTTCCTCTGACTATGTGGAACATTGCGAATTTTGCATACAGGTGGAGGTGATAAAGAAAAGGGAATTATATAACCTCTAGAAAAAAATCCTCTGCACCCATGTATCTTTTGTAATGTCTACCAAGGCTCTCTGGTGCAGGGATAAAAGATCTCTGACTGGCTCCAGAGGTGGACAATCAGGTCTCCTTTCAGGAATGCTAGTAGGGTCTGTCAGAGAAGGAATCCCTGGATCCCTGGTTCTGCGGGTCTCATCTGCCTCGTGGGCGGCATCTTCCATTCGAGTTCCCCCCCTCTGCCCCAGAGTAACTATCTCCACGGGAATCAGACTTTCTGAACCATACATTCCAACTTCCTCATTGATTTCTGGAAAAGGTCCTTTGAGAAGTCGAAAAAAAGAAGTTATGTCCTTACCATAACGTTCCATGTAGAGTGTTCATCTCGCCTTTGTTCTTACACACGGGTTCGGAGCCAATCCTCGGCTCCGAGTCGGCCGAATTGCAAAGCTCTGAATTTCAGAGAAACTAGAGACCAGCCCATATCCCAGAATCCTCCCTGCCATTACTCAGATCTAGTTTGCAAACAAACCAGACCAAAGGATCCAACACCTGCGGTGCTAGAAGCATACACTCTCTTCAGCCATTCAGAGACACTCTCTCACCATAGCAATAACTAATGGTCTAAGCATCTATCCCATGACACACGGGACCATATACCCAGGAAGGGGTCAAGACACGTCGATCAGACTCTAATCCTACCAGTTCTTCCAAACACATGGGGGGGAAAGGGAGGGAATGTAAGAACAAAGGCGAGATGAACACTCTACATGGAACGTTATGGTAAGGACATAACTTCTTTATGTAAGAGTGTTCAATCTCGCCGTTGTTCTACACACGGTAGCCCCTAGCTCCGTGACCCCGAGTGACTCATGGAAGAACGTTCCTAAGCACAGTGGAACCAAATGATGTCCTATCCTTGGAGACCTTGTCCACTCTATAATGAGTGATGAAAGTATGTGGTTTAGACCACGTGGCTGATGCACAAATAGTGTCCAAAGGCAAGCGAGCCACATGAGCTAAGGAAGTGGAAACGGATCTGGTAGAATGGGCCTTAGGTTTGGTGGGTAAGGATTGCTTTGATTTAGAGTATACAAATGTTATACAGTCAGCAAGCCATTTAGATAGTGTACGTTTAGTAATTTCCATGCCCTTTTTACTGTCTGCAAATGCGACAAAGAGCTGGTCCGTTTTCCTGTAAGCTTTGGTCCTATCTAAATAAAATCTTAACTGCCTGTGAACATCCAACTTGTGCAACATATACTCCAGTTTGTTAGTATGTTTTTTGAAAAAGGTAGGGAGTTCTATAGACTGGTTAATATTCGTAACTGAGCATACTTTTGGAAGGAAAGATGGATTTGTACGCAAAGAGACCCTGTCTGGATGGAATATCAAGTAAGGTGGTCTGACCGATAATGCCTGCAGCTCTGAGACTCTACAAGCTGAGGTCACGGCGATGAGAAAAGTACAGTTTTGTACCTACCATAAATGTAGATGTCCGATAGATATGCAACTGCAGTCATAACATATGGGTTGTCCTGCCTCAGGCAGCCCTCGGTCGGCCGGATTCCAAAGTCTGGGTCTGACGTCGGCTGATGTCGCATATCTCTCCGATGTCAGAGCGGCTGGAGTACATAAGCATCAGCCGACGCCATCTTCTTCAGTGTTTCTTGCCCCAGATGCCAGGTGCCCTCCAAGGAAGGCTGTAATCAAATTGGAAGACAAAAACAGGTTTCTATACAAATAAATAAGCAATAAACAGATACACCATAACAGAAATCCCCAGCTAAGGATAACAGGGAGAGGAGTGGACCCAAGGCATAGAGGGGAAGGAGGGAGGGAAAACCCGACTGCAGTTGCATATCTATCGGACATCTACATTTATGGTAGGTACAAAACTGTACTATGTCCTTCAAGAATGCAACTGCAGTCAAAACATATGGGTTGAATACCATAGCTTAGCTGGGGGAGGTGGAATGCTCTAAGAAAAGGATGGTGTAGCTATCAATCCCTGCAGGACTGCAGAAGCAAAGCCTGCTCTGGATCTGGAATATAAACGGAGGTTGTAGTGTTTGGAGAATGTATGCACGGAGCTCCATGTAGCAGCTTCTAGAATGTCTTTTGTAGGCACCCCTCTTAAGAATGCTGTAGAGGTGGCTGTAGCTCTGGTAGAGTGTGGTCTGACATTGGCTGGTACACTCTTTCCATGGAAGGAATTACATAATCTGATGCAATGTCCAATCCATTTTGAAATAGTCTGTTTGGAAATTGCTTTCCCTTGTACTCTAGGGGCGTAAGCTACAAAAAGCTGATCAGACTTCCTATTGGCCTTGGTTCTGTCCAGGTAGTAGCGAAGTTGTCTGTGAATGTCCAAGGTATGCAAGAGTCTTTCCCCATTTGTTCTCAGGATTGGGAAAGAAAGTAGGCAGGTGAATTGCTTGATTTAAAGAAACCCTAGATACCACTTTTGGCAGAAAGCTAGGGTTGGTTCGTAAGGAGACCCTGTCTCTATGAAAGGTTATTAACGGTGGTATTGCCATTAGGGCCTGTAATTCCGAAACCCTTCTTGCTGAGGTAATTGCCAACAGGAAAGCTGTCTTCCATGAGAGAAATTGTAAGTCCACAGAAGCTGCTGGCTCAAAGGGGGGTAGAGTCAGTTTTTCTAGGACATAGTTGAGGTCCCAAGCTGGTACTGGGGCCTTTCTTGGTGGCTTTATATTCTTGATTCCCCTAAAGAATTGCCTTAACAAAGGATGTGGTATCTAGGGTTGGGAGGATGGCCTAATGGTTAAGGTGTTTGCCTTACAAACACAAGGTACAGGGTTTGAATCTAACAGGGGATAATTGGCTAGGCTTAAAATGGCTCACAAGGGCAGATAGCCTAGTATGAATCTATGAATCTATGAATGTGAAAACACAGGTGGATCAGTGTTGTATCTAGCTGAAATAGCTGAAGCATGTATTTTTATGGAAGAATATGAGAGTCCATTCTGTAGCATATCTGCCAAATATTCCAGGATGAGTGGGATGTTCAATAATGATGCATCATGACCCCTGCTGGTATTCCAAATGCTGAATCTCTTCCATTTTCCTGAATAAACCTTTCTGGTGGATGGTCTTCGGGCTTCTGTTAGTATCCGCTGAACTTCCTTGGAGAGAGATAGATTGAGGTTATTCATGGGATCTCCCAAGCTGTTAGCTGCAGTGACTGAATGTTGGGATGTACTGTCTTGAAGTTGTTTTGAGTCAAAAGATGGGGCCATTGGGGAAGGGCCCACTTTTTGTTGTGACATATGCTCCGTAGTAGTGGGTACCAGTGTTGTCTTGGCCAGTCTGGAGCTATTAGGATCCCCTTGGGCTTCTCTGCTTTGATCTTTAGTAGTACTGTGGTCATCAGTGGCAGAGGTGGAAATGCATAGATTTTTAGGAAGTTCCAGTTGAATGAGAGAGCATCTATTTTCCATGCTTGTGGATGATATGTCCTTGAACAGAACTTTTGTAGATGATGATTGAGGTGGGAGGCAAATAGGTCTACTTCTGGCCTGCCCCATGTCGAGGTGAGTCGTATGAAGATTTCTGGATGTAACCTCCACTCGTGGGGGTCTAGGAAATTCCTGCTTAGGCTGTCCGCCAGCACATTGTCTTTGCCTGGAACAAACTGGGATTGCAACTGTATGTTTAAGCTCAGTGATTTTTCCCAAAGATTCATTGTCAGTCTGCAAAGGGGGTAAGAATGGGTGCCCCCCTGCTTGTTTATGTACCACATCACAGTGGTGTTGTCTGTCCGTATTAGCAGGTGGCCTTGCTGAAGTTGTTGTCGAAAGGCCTCGATGGCAAGCATTACTGCCAGCATTTCTTTTTGGTTGATATGCAGATGTGTTTCCTTTGGAGACCATTGTCCTTGAATACATCTGCCCTCCATGTGCGCCCCCCATCCAAGGTCTGAGGCGTCTGTGGTCATTGTCTGTGTTATTTGAGGTTTTTTGAATGACATACCTGTGTTTGCCTGGCTTACCGAGGCCCACCATAGAAATTCCTTTTGTAGGCATGGAATGAGCGGTATGGTTGTCTCTAGGTTGTTGCTGTGTTGAGACCATAAACTTTTTAGGTACCATTGAAGCTTTCTCATGTGTAGTCTTGCTAATGGAACCAGGAGAATGCAGGATGCCATGTAACCCAGGGCCTGTAGGAATCTCCTTGCAGTCATCTGGGTGAGCTTTGCCAAACCTTTGAAATAATGAGTTAACTTCTTTTGCTTGTCTTCTGTCAGGTAAGCCATTTGAGAGGCTGTGTCTAGTTTGGCTCCTAAGAAGGTTATTTGCTGGGATGGCTGAAGTCTTGACTTTTGGAAGTTGACTGTGTATCCCAGAGCTTGTAGCAATTGTATGACATAATTCAAGTTTTTTGTCAAAATCAGTTTGTCGTCCACTTGTATGAGGCAGTCGTCCAGGTACGGGTAAATTTGGATCCCCTGGAGCCTGCAATGAGCAATTACTGAAGCCAGGCATTTCGTGAATACTCTGGGTGCAGTAGATAAGCCAAATGGCAATGCTGAGAATTGATAATGCTCTGGCCCTGCAAGAAATCTGAGGTATCTTCTGTAGCTGTGTCTGATAGGGACATGCAGGTATGCCTCCTTGAGGTCCAGAGTAATCAGCCAAGACCCCTTGCCCAGCATGGGAAGGAGTTGCTGTAAAGTTAGCATTTTGAACTTTGGTACTATGAGAAAGGTGTTTAATGCGGACAAATCCAGTATTGGTCTCCATTGAGTTTCTTTTCTTGGAACAAGGAACAGTCTTGAGTAAAACCCTGGCCTTGTTCTTGTTGTGGAACTTTTCTATTGCTTTGATCTGAGCAAGCAGAGAAATTTGCTTGATAGCCTCTGCCCTCTGGTTTTGTGGTAGGTTTGGCATGCCTTGTTTCCTTGGCAAGGTATGAAAGTGGAACCTGTAGCCTTGGTCTATAATGTCCAAAATCCATTTGTCCTTTGTCAATCTGTGCCAATTGTCTGAAAACAGAGATAATTTTCCGCCCAAGGGAGCTTCTGTTTGCTCCTTGGTCAGCGGAAGTAGAGGAAAGTCGTTGGGATTGTCCCTGTGGGGCAGGAGAAGCCCCTGTGTCACTTCTTTGGTTTGCTGGTTGCCATTGTCGTCCCCTGTAGGAACCTCTGTATTGTCCTCTTCCTCGGTCAAGCCTGTTTTTGCCCCTTTGAAATCTTTCAGGATTAGGAAAGGACCAGTTTTTTGAAGGCCAATTCCTGCTGAATCTGGGTGGCTGAACCTGGAGGAAATCTTTGACTGTCTGAACTGACTTGGCTTTTTCCTCAATGGACTTTAATACATCTTTAGCATTAGCACCAAAAAGCTTGTTCTTTTCCAAGGGTGCATCAAGAAGTTTTGCCTTAACATGATCTGGTAGAGGTTGTTCTTTTAACCATGCATGTCTACGAATGACCGCCCTGTCATAGCTGCCCTACATGAAGCTTCCAATGCATCATATCCACACTGAAGAAAGTGATTGCTAACTTGCTGAGAGTTATGTACAGCCTCCTGCAAAGACTTCCTATCTAAAGGTTCAGGAGAGGCCAAAGTTTTCTGTAAATCATCTAACAGGTAATCCTGATATTGAAACATATGAAAGAGACAATTGAGAGCTCTCATAGATAAAGTAGTGGAGGTGTAAACCTTCTTCCCCCATCTCTCTAATGACCTAGCTTCTCTGTTGGAAGGCAAAGGATTTTTGGAGGTGGTAGCTGAAACCCCTTTCGGTCCCTGTGAAATTGTTTCTAAATCAACAGCATGGGCCCTAAAGAAATGAGAATGTGTTTCTGGGACCCTATAGTATCTGTCAGGCTTGGCAGGAGCAGGAGGAAGAGTATCAGGGGTAACACTGGAGTCAGAGTATAGATCATCCAAAACATCAAGCACAGGAGGTATAGCTAAGGGCCTGTGTTGGGGCTTTTTAAGGAAGGTTCGAAGGCGATTTCTGGAATCAGAATATTCCTGGCCTTGCCACTTAAAATGTTCCCTCATGGAATGCAGAACTTCCCCAAAAGAAATATCCTCAGGAGGGGAGGCCGAGGGGATGGAGTTCTCTGCATCTGAGTCCTCATAGGTCTGGAAAGGCTCTTCCTGGCTATCGGAGTGAACAAAGTCCTTAGAATCTTCATCTGAAGGGAGAGGGTCAGTGGGCTCAACCCTGGGCCTCTTATCAGGAGGAGGCTGGGATCCTCTCTCAGGATGGGCCTGGGAACCTCTGATCATGGAAATTAAGTCTGCGGCCATAGTCATGATTTGTGTTTCAGGAGTAGGCTGAGGTAAGGCTTTAGCAGTAAGGTGCTTGGCCTTGCTGGCTGCCTTAGCACGTGTGTAGGCCTTGATAGACATGGACATGGGAGGCCTAGCAGCGCCACGTGCAGGAGTGACCTTATCCACAGCAATGGTCTCGGGCATTTCCTCGGTTTCAGTATCCGGAGGAAAATCAATAATTGGCGTCGGTGTGGTCTCCGGTATTGGAGGTATCGGTAATGCGGTGTCTTCGGTTCGGAGCGGTGAAATAACTGCCTCAGAGGAAACCGGGGCACTCGCGGTAGGTTTTGGCGTGGTGTCGGTGGAAGACGCGGGCCGAGGATGTCGGTCCCAGTCTTTTCGTTTTTTAGGAGTCTGCGATGTCGGTAATTCCGACGGCATTGTATAATCTAATTTTTCGCCGAAAAAGTCTTCAGCGAACTCCGCCCGGCGCCTGAGAGTGCGCTTATTGAAGCAAGCACAGGCAGCACAGGCCGAGACATCGTGGTCTGGGCCAAGGCAAGGAAGGCAGTAAGAATGGAAATCCTTATGAGGTATTTGTTTACCACAAGACAAACAATTATTTACTTTTTCAGTAATTTCTGACATCGGCTGAGGCAAGAAAAGGTCCCCAATGGGGTACTTAGCTTTTTTGATGAGTTCGGATCGAAGAATACAGGAGCTGACCGACCGGCACTTGCGAACTGCTTCTGCTTCGGGCACCGCGCGGCAAGAAAGACTGAAGAAGATGGCGTCGGCTGATGCTTATGTACTCCAGCCACTCTGACGTCGGAGAGATATGCGACATCAGCCGACATCGGACCCAGACTTTGGAATCCGGCCGACTGAGGGCTGCCTGAGGCAGGACAACCCATATGTTATGACTGCAGTTGCATTCTTGAAGGACATCAGCATCTTCCACGATAAGAACTTTAAGAGACATGACAAAGCAGGTTCAAAAGGTGGCAACATGAGTTGCGACAGCAGCAAATTCAGGCTCCATGGAAAGAAAGGTTTTCTGACAGGCGGTCTAAGATGGAAGGTTCCTTTCATAAAGGCCTTACAAAGTCTGTGAGGCATAATGGGAGAACCTTCCTCACCAATATGGAAGTTTGATATGGCCGCCAACTGTACTCAGAGTGAAAGTAGAAGCTCCTTCTTGAAAAAGGATGGATAAGAATTCTAAAATTTTATGCAGAGGAGCTACCAAGGGGTCTAAGTTTTGACTAGATGCCCAATATACAAAGCGTTTCCACTTACTCATATAGAGCTTAGTAGTGGAAGCTTTATGAGAAGCAACCAGGATGTGTTGAACTGCTGGAGGGAGTAGATGAGACCTGGCTAAGCAGGGAAGCGGAGCAGCCAAGCTGCTAGTTTGAGGGACTGTAGAGACAGGTGAGGAACTCCCGACGAATGTGTCAGCAGATCTGGTACTGGGTCCAGAATCCATGGTTCCTCTATTTGATGGGCTCGAAGAAAGGGGAACCATATTTGACGAGGCCAGAATGGGGCTATGAGTATTATAGTCCTTTCCAGGTTCCTGGCTTTCTGTAGAAATCTGGGAATCAATGGAGTCGGTGGGAATGCATATAGGAGACCCGGGGGCCAATCGTGCATCAGTGCATCCCTGGGCACATCCCCCGGAGGGGGTAGAAGGGCAAAGTAGCTTCTGCATTTTGCATTCAACGGGGGAAGCAAACAGATCGCAGCAATGCTGGCCCCATTTGTGGAAGATCTTTTCCACCGTCTGTGAATTGAGGGACCACTCGTGAGGTAACAGGATGGCTCTGCTCAACCTGTCCGCAATGACGCTGGATGACCCCGGGATGTGCGTTGCTATCAGAAAGCGACCCGTGGACTCTGCCCATTGCCAAATTCTCATGGCCTCTCTGCATAATGGGTAAGACCTGGTTCCCCCTTGTTTGTTTATGTACTAGACTACAGACATGTTGTCTGTCTGAACTGCTACTGTTCCTAGAGGTAAGAGGGCTTGGAAGTGTTGCAACGCCAGGAACACCGCCCTCAACTCCAGAACATTTATATGTTGAGTGTACTCCGTGCTGGACCATTCTCCTTGGACTGTTCTTCCCTGAAAAAGGCCCCCCCACCCTATCAGGGAAGCGTCCGTGGTTATTGTGGCTGTTGGACTGGGTAGAACTAACGGACACCCCACAGTGAGGTTCTGATCGTGCACCCACCATGAGAGGTCCCGTCTGCAAGATTCTGTTATCCTTATCTCGTGCGCTAGGGGTAGGTGTTGGAACGGCCACTGCGCGAAGAGCAGCCATTGTAGAATCCTCATGTGTAACCTTCCCATAGGGACTGCAATTAGTGCGGCTGCCATCAGTCCCTACACTTTTAACACCAGTTTGGCTGGGGCTTTCTTGCTGACCAGAAGAAGGACCTGCTGTTTGAGTGTTGAAGTTCTTACTGGGGGGAGTTTCAGTAGTGTCGATCGTGTATTTAGATCTGCTCTGATGAAGGAAATACACTGTGAGGGCGATAAGCAAGACTTTCCGAAGTTTATGGATATCCTTAAACGGGAACAAAGGCCGATTGTATAGTCTCTGGCTTGCAATAGGCGATGCTCGGTGGTGGTGGTGAGGAGCCAGTCATCCAGATAGGGAAACACCTGGAATCCTTGTCGTCTCAAGTGAGCCGCAACTACTGCCATGCATTTGGTGAATACCCTGGGGGCTGAGGTGAGTCCAAAGGGCAGAGCTCGAAACTGAAAGTGACTGGTTCCCAGCCGGAAGCGCAGGTGATCTCTGGACGGTCTGGCCATTTTGATGTGGTAGTACGCGTCTTTGAGATCTATAAAGCACATCCAATCGTCCTTCTGTAAGAATGGAAGGATTGATTGAAGTGTGACCATCCGGAACTTTTCCTTCTTCACGAAGTTGTTGAGATGGCCGAGATCTAAGATCGGTCTCCAGTCCCCTGTCTTTTTTGGAACTAAAAAGAACCTTGAGTAAGTTCCGAATTCTCTTTGGTCCGCCGGGACTGGTTGGATGACTCTGTTTTCAAGCAGCTTTGAAATTTCTACAGCTGCTAGCTTTCGCAGATGGGGTGGCACGTCTGGAAACTTTCTTTGTAGAGGTGGTGTTGAAATGAAGGGGATTTTGTACCCTCTGGTTATAATGCTTTTTACCCAAGAATCTGAAGTAATGTTTAGCCAGGCCAGTGGGTATAAAGCTAAGCGACCCTTGACTGCCTCCAGAGCAGGACAGCCGGGCCTCCCTTCAGGAGTGCTGGAAAGGCTTCCCAGGGACGGAATCCATGTCACCTTGGTTATGCAGACCCCCTCTGCCGCCGGGGCGGCGTCTTCCATTTCTACCCCCTCCTCTGCCTCTGGAGGGAGTATCACTCTGTGTGGTCTGGAAAGATCCCTGATTCTTACGGAACCACATTTTTCCGCCTCGTTGCCCTTTGGGGTACGGTCTAGTAGGAGCGGAATAACGGACCCCGACAGCAGACAGCGTCTTTCCCTCTTGCTCGTACCGAGTGAGAGTCTCCTTAACCTTGGGCCCAAAACGTGTGGCACCATCAAAAGGGGCATTGGCAAAGGAAGACTTGAAGGCTTCTGCAAAGGAGCACAGCCGCATCCATGATTGTCTTCGAAGAGCAATTGCTGAAGCTGCAGCTCTACTCGATCCCTCGGCTGCATACGAGATGAGCCTCATGGATGAGTTTACTATGGAGGTGAGGGTGTTAAGTTGTGCTGTTACCTTTTCTGAAACAGCAGCATCTGTGTTACCCTGGAGGGTATCTGTCAGCTCCTTGATGAGATCCCTCTGCAAACGTGTGAAATGGGTCAAGTAGTTTAGCGAACGCATGGAAAAAGTCACTGAACTAAAAATGTGCTTCCCATATCTGTCCATAGTCCTAGAATCCTTATTAGGAGGATGAACAGATGAGGAAGACTCAGACATCTCCTTTTTCGTGGCTGCCGCCACCACCATTGCGTCGACAGGGACTCCCTTGGTGAGATAAGATTTATCTTGGGGGGCAGTGATGAACTTGTTTGGTTTCCTAGGGACTGGTTCCACTGTGTCAGGTGTCTCCCACGCCCTACGAGCAATCAAATCCATTAATTCATCGAAGGGCGGAGTCACCCAGGAGGTAGAAGGTTGAGCCCCAAAAGCCTTCAGCAGCACCAACTCGTCCTCAGAGGGGGCTAGGGACTGCCAATCACCATTCTGTTTCAAAATCTCCAGGATGTCTGCAAATGACACATCTTCCGAGGGTGATTTGGGGGACCCCTCTGCCTCATCTAAGTCGGTGTCAGACGTTAGAGATTCCTGTGGGGAATCTATGTGCCTCCTCTTGCACAACCATTTCCTTTGGACCTCATTAGAGGGGGCTTCTGGTGAGGCCTCCAAGGAACAGGGGGAACCCTCTGGGGGTGGCTGAGGCAATTGGGCTCGACGCTTGGGATGGATCGTGGGAGCAGAAACAGAAAGTGGCCCTTTTGGGGAAGGAGAAGATTCCCCTGATGATGTGGTTATGCAGACAATACCTTCCTCATAAGGTCAAAGGCCCCTGAACCCCTGGCCGCAGGCTCCCCCGGTTCCGAAGAACACGGAAGCATCCCAGAACCAGATGCCGTGGGCTCCGACCCCAAGGACGGAGCCGAGCCAGTCTGTACCAAGGCCCCGAGAGGGAGAGTCGCCACCGACAGGTCGGTACGACTCTCGGTCCCAGAACCGAGCAAGGACCGTCGGCTCCGCGACTCCCCTAACGGTTCCGAAGGAGTCAAAGGTGTCGATCGTGCAATGGACGGTTTTGGCACCGAGGGCTCCACTATCATCAGGTCATCTTCTCCCGGCTCCGAGATCTGGATGGATCTCGAAGGAGGACCCGTTGGAGATATGGGGAGGCCTTCTAGTTTCGACTCCAACTGGGAGGAAACTGCAATTAACTTGGAAAGGGCCGTGTTTTCCATGAGTTTCTGCACGACACGATCCACATCTGTCTCAGACAAGGGTCTGGAAGAACGGGTCGAAGGAGCCAAAGATGGCACCGACCGAAGAATGGACGGTGGTGGCAGTTCCGACACCGGTTCCAAGATCTGGGGCTCAGGAAAAGACAAATGTTTGACGCTCGGCCCCGAGATCTGTGGAACCAGCGAACGAACCCGAGAAGATGAACTCGGAGCCGATGACATGGGCTCCGACATCTTCGACCCCTTAGAGGATTTAGAAGCCTGATCCGACTTGTCCAAAGCCTCTTGAAAGGCAGGCTTTAGCAATCCTCTGTCTATGAGCTTCCTGCGTCTATCTGTCATGACCCTCCCGCTAAAGAAATGGCAAATAGAGCAATCCTCTTGGAGATGGAGAGGGCCAAGACAGTAGATGCAGGAAGCATGATTGTCAGTAATGGACATTTTCTGCCCACACTGACATCTTTTAAAGCTGACATCTTTTAAAGCCAGATTTAGCTTTTTCTGACATAGTACAATATAACTATAACTATGAGAATAGAAAAAAAATACTAATCCTATAAGAATATATATATAATGAAAAGGCTATATGAGAAAACACTCACAAAAAAAAAACACACCCAAAGAAAAAGGGTTAGGCAGCAAAGGGTGCCTGAAGAAAAAGAAGGGTACATATATATATATATATATATATATATATATATATATATATAACACACACAGCACTTCTACAAAAATCTATTAACTATAAGGAAATATCAGAAAAAAAAAATCAGTATCTTATCTGAAAATAGTAATACAACTCAATTCTCTATCTGGTCCGAGCTCTCGTCGATCCGATCTGTTACAGTGGCAAACTAGATCTGAGTAATGGCAGGGAGGATTGTGGGATATGGGCTGGTCTCGAGCTTCTCTGAGATTCAGAGCTTTGCAATTCGGCCGACTCGGAGCCGAGGATCAGCTTCGAACCCGTGTGTAAGAACAAACGGCGAGATTGAACACTCTTACATCATACTGCAAATACAGACAGAGTCTTTCCATCTTGCTCGTACCTACAGAGTGTGTTCTTAACTTTAGGGCCAAACAAAGAGCTTCTGTCAAAAGCAGCATTGATGAGAAAGGAATTCAAGGGTTCCATAAAGTCACATAAGACCATCCAGGCATGTGTCCTAATGGAAATGCCTGAATTCGCCACCTTTTGGGTACCTTCAGCCCCATGGGAAATGAGCCTCATACATGAATTAATGATCATAGAATCACAGGAAATTACTAGGCTATGGCCATTTCAATCCAATGTAATACCAAAGAAGTACTAGACAATACCCAAGATTGCATTTAGTGATGACTGCCCTTGTCCAGAAGGGTTGTGGGTGCTATCCCTAGTAAGAATTTACAGTGTCCCATCCAGGTTCCTCTTGAACAGTGTCATAGAGGTGCTATGTTTCATATGAATTGGTAGCCTGTTCCAAAGACATGGCAGTCACTGGGAGATAAATCTTTCCCTCCAGCATGTCCATTTAAGTCACAGACCATATTTAAGTCCCAGGAACGGGTAGCCCTAGCCCCATTTGATTTATGGATATGCAATAAGTTCATTAGGTTTGGGTGCTGGGTTGCTCTGTAGGCCAGGCATAAGTTGCCCTTAAGAAGTCTATATGATACAGAGTACAATGACAGGGATTTTAGTCAGTCCATGTAAGGCACATGCTGGAAGCCATTGATCTTCTTTGTTAGAAACCTATGAGGTCTTTCTAATTGCTAGGTGCTAAATACGGTACATACTGAATGGAGAGGTATACTAGACTATGGGCCAGATAAGTGCCGAGTATAGGGGGGGTTATAACTTCTTTTGCTCTCGAGGCAATGCCTTTACTACTCAAGTGAGCCACATGGAAAGCTTTCCTTGCAACAGTAGATACTTGGTGATCAAAGTTAAGGTTGCAGTCAACCTGTGATCCAAGGTCCCTTACCACTTCATAGGTACTTAGGGTACTGTTACTGATTTGATAGTGTGAAGGGACACTGTTTGTGCCAAAGGGAATGATGATGTATTTCTTTGCATTCAGTTTGAGACCATGACTAAAACACCAGTCGTTGGTCTGTGTAAGATCCTCCTGGGGTATACTGACATAATTTGGGGATTCAATTATTGCACCTAGTTTGCAGTTGTTTGCAAACCTGATCAGCCACAAAACTTTAGTGTTGACCTGAACTTCTGAGACGTATATACCAAACAGTAGGGGGCCCAGCACTGACCCTTGTGGCACTCCGCTGGTAACAGGTCTGCTGGGTGATGTGGAGTTTTCCACTTTAATAGTGTATGCCCAGTTTGTGAGCCAGTTGGCAACCCATCTTACAACAAAGGGGGTTGCATTCAGTTTACTACATTTATTCATAATGCCTGAATGTGGGATTGTGCCAAAAGCATTTGCCAAGTCAAGGTATGCTGTGTGCACAGATTTGCCCTCATCGATAGCCTTGGTCACTCTTTCAAAGAAATCCACCTGATTTAACAGGCAGGATCTGCCCTTCACGAAGCTGAATTGGGTAGGATCCAGGGTTTGGAGGTCACCTATGTCTTTATTTAAGAGGTCCAGAATAATATATTCCATGGCCTTACAGATGAGGCTGGTCAGGCTTATGGGTCTGTAATTCCCTGTGTCTGTTGCTAGCCCACCTTTGTGGAGGTGAATATCTGTAGCTGTTCTCCATTCTGCAGGAACAAAACCTGGGTTTAGGCTATGATTGAAAAGGGTACTTAGTGGTGATACTAGTTCATGTTTTTGCCTGTTTTGAAGACAGCTTGAGATGTTATCTGGTCCCATAAAGGCTGTGTTCTTTGCCTTGGACACGGCTTTGAGGACCTGCTCTTCAGATATGTAAAGTGGGGGGGGGGAGATTTGGGGTAGGGTTTGTTGCAAGTTAGGAGAGATTAAGGGGGTGAAATTTTCACTAAACCTATCCACTAGCAGGTTCGCTATCTCTGTAGGATCAGTGAGTGTGATACCATTGGCCACCAGTTCTGCACATGCTTGCGTCCTACCCTTTGGGTTACATACATAGCTGCAAAAGACCTTATGGTTATCCTTGTCAGTACTTGCTAGGTTTCTTTCAAAGGAGCTCTTGGAGGATTTGACAAGTTGTCTTACTTGCCTGTTAAGGCTGAGGAGAGTGCTCTTCCATTTTTGGGTCCTTGTCTTGGTTTTCTTGGACAGCAACTTTTTGCATTTATTGTAGAGTTTGTTATTGCTGGTAGCCCACCATGCCAGTTTGATTTTACTTGTGGCTCTGTCTTTGATTCGGTCTGGCATAGCTGAGTTTATACACTTATGTAAGTGACTGTACAGGGCTTTAGCATATGATTCAGCGTAGCTACCACTTTCAGCTTGGGGTGGGGCTTGGAATGCATTTATACCTTCACTTAGGAGGGTATAGTTTGCCTTGGTGAAGTTTTTTAGTCTGATTTCACCCTTTGTGAGTTCTGGTGTTAGTGTCAGTTTGAAGGTGACTGATTTGTGGTCAGTTTTAACTAATGAGGGTCCAACAGATGAAGCAGTGCACCTGTTTGACACGTTGGTGAGGACCAGATGTAAAATGTTTGTTCTTTTCAGGGCATGGAAAATTTGCTCTAGGGAATTTGAATTCACAAAGTCAAGGAACTTTTGTGTTTTGTGTTTTGTGTTAGCGAGTTTGGGCTAGAGTAGGTTTCCCAGTGGATTGTAGGATAATTGAAATACCCCATAACCAGTATGTTCAGTAAAATTTGTATTGTCTTCAGTTTAGTTAAGTAGGCTTTATGGGTGTCATGACCCATGGAGGGGGATCTATAACTGGCCAGGACTTGAATGGGGGTCTTAGCCACTGTAACCTGGAACTGGAGTAACTGCATGGAGTTGTCCAGTCTAACTAGACATAAGGTGAATTTATCTCTAATATAGCTTACACCACCTCCTTTGATTTTCACACATTCATTTTGCAATCTAAAGGTGTGGAAGGCATTGTAGCCTTGCAGTGCCAAGGTACTCTCTGACACCTTAAACTAGGTTACTGTGACTGCACAGACATCTACATCTTCTAGTGATACAATTGCTTCCAGGGAGTGCAGTTTTTGGTTTAAGCACCTAGCATTTAGCAGTATGACCCTTATTTTATTCCGATTGGTTAATTTCACGTTGGTAATGTTGTTTTTGAGACCTTGCATAAAAAGACACTATGGGGGTGGCAACAGCCTTTGCCAGCAGCCAAAAGCCTAAAGGTGCCAGGTGCAAACCGTCTCTGGCAAAGCAGCGATGTTTGTTGACCATGGCTTCCTAGGCAGACAGGAACTGGATCCCTTTGGAATGACACCAAAATCTAAGCTAATTATTGAAATCAATCATTTTTTATTTATACAGTGGCTTCATTCCAGGAGAGGGTAGTATGCTGCTTAAGGGTAGGGACATACCTGCCTGGGATACATAATCAGAAAGCTCAACCATGTCTCTCTTCATATAGTCCAGTGAGGTACATCTCAGGTCATTCACACCAACATGAACTATGACAGAGTCATAATGGTACTTGTTGCTGAGAGACCTGAGTGCATGGGTGATATGGCGAATCCTGGCACCACACAGGCAGCTGACTGTGACTTTCTTCTTGTCGAACCTGGTGAGTGGGACATCTGTGTGTCTCACTATTGAGTCCCCAGTGACAAGAACACTTGTTTTTTGAGTGCTACTCCTTAGGGACTTGGTGGGTGAGACACTGGTGTTTCTATGTGTCATGGGTGCTGTAGAAACTGTGTTAGCTGTAGCAGACTTGTATTTTGGAGGTCTCTGGTGCTTCTGAGAGAACCTCTACTTATATGGATTTATGTGTTTGATGCATGATGTGTGTATGAGTAGGGGTACTATGTGAATATGTAGTGGTGGGTGAGTTGACAACCTTCTTTGTGTTGCTGTTGTGAATCTGAGAGAGCATGGATTCTAGATTCTTGGTGTAAATACATCTCTTGCACTCTACACTAGACTGTTTTATTAGTAGAGGGTTGTCTGTGTACATGAGGCAATTGCTGCACTGCCTCAAGAGCCCAAAGTCAACAAGGTTGGCAGAAGAAACAAGGGTAGTCCAATTGTCCATAATGCTAGGATGAAGACTGCTGTCTATGATAGGGTAGTCAACTGCAAAGCCACAGAATACTGAGCCTCCCAGAGAGGGAGTTTGAAAGTTCCATAATCACCTCACTCTGTAATCACATGAAGTGTGCCAAATAATTCAGCAATCTGAGTGCAAAGGTCGCTGAAGCATGTACATGGTTCCCAAATCTGTCCAAGACCCTAGACTCCCTGTTGGGTGGGGGGGGTGTGGACCGAAGAACTCTGCTCCACGAGTTCTTTCTTGGTGTTCGCTGCCATGACTATGACATTAGTGAAGGCTGCCAGCCTAGATAGATAGAATTGTATAGATAATTCTGTCATTTGTAAATATTAATGTAAGCCACAAGCTTGTTGTCTTAAATGGTAAAAATAGTGGTACATGTGGAACTGGAAAATAGTGTAACAACAGTGCACTCTACTGACCAAGTAAAGCATGTTGTGACCCTTTGATGTAAACATGGCTCTGGCCAGTCTAGATGAAGGAATTCTTGCTATTGTGTTAAGGCTAGAGTTAATGGTCAGAATGTGCATGCATAAATGTCCTTTATTGCTCTGGTTTCTGCCCAGAGATGAAGAATGTAAATGTAGTTTCTGTTAGCCTGGGAACCCAGGGAAGTGTGAAGAATGATGTAATGTGAACCAGGAATGTGATTTTAAAAACAGAGAGAATCAGAGAGCATTAAGCATTTTTGTCTTGACCATCCAACTCACCAGTACTGCCTTTGCTCTATATGTAAGTTTATCTTAGACTTGTGTTTTCTCTTAGAAATATCTAGAAACTAGAAAGATTAGACTAAGTGTTTTACTGTGATGTCAGAACTGTACTACTGAATTATTTCAAGTATTTCTCTGTGACCTCTCAACTCCTGACTAGCACTGTGTAGTAAAAAGTATTGTCTTGTGTTTTTATTATTTATTACTAAATATTTTAAAACCTTTCAACTGTGGCTGTTTTGTGTAGAGATAAGTTAAGCTCTAAGAGTACATTGCATGTACACAGTGATCCTGTACTGAGTCACTCTAATAGGCCTTGATTGTTTAGTTATACCACCAATTGGATAATAATACTGCACAGTAATAATTGGGCACCCTTTTAAGGGCCTTTGAGTAACTAATAAATATTAGTGGGTGGTGGCACCTGACACTACCGTATAGTCTGGGAAAGGGGCACAGTTGGAGAACCTGTGCCAGCCTTTTCCAGGAGTGTCTGTGTGGTTGTATAAACTCTTCTCAAAGTGTGTGTGTGTGTCTGTGTGTGCGTGTGTGTGTGTGTGTGTGTGTGTGTGTGTGTGTGTGTGTGTGTGTGTGTGTGTGTGTGTGTGTGTGTGTGTGTGAGCGAGCTACTTGGGCAGGGACATAAAGCACTGGTTGGACAGAAAGGGTGCTGGAGGTTTTAGCTTGCCCACTAGGTTGAGATCTGGATCCTATAGCTGTGCAAGTGGAGAGTCTTATTGGGGATCTGGGGGGCAAGGGAGTGACCAGCCCTGGACTGACTGTGATCTTTGTGCGCTCTTAAGGGAAATTACACTTTACTGTGCATATTTGTCATCCTTTCCTCCTATATGAGATGCCCCTCACTGGTGTTAGTGGTGAGGACTGAGGCTTCTTGATTGCTGGGCCAGGGCACGGGCGTCACAACATCAACAAGAATTCCCTTGCTCCAAAATTCCCTTCCTGTAGGTGGTGCCAAAATCCAGTCTGGTCTTTTGTGGAGTGGCTCAACTGTGTCTGGTTATTTCCATGCCCACCTAAAGATCAAATCAAAGAGCTTGTCAGCAGATAGAGTCACCCAGGAGGTGGATGGGCCAGACTAAAAGGCCTCCAGGAATACAAATTCCTCTTTGGAAGGGTTATCGGTGGACCAATCACTCCTCTGCTTAAGGATTTCTAGGATATATCCAAATGAGACTTCTTCAGGTGGAGATCTTGGGGACCCTTCCCTCACATGTAAATCTGTATCTCCAGTGACTGACTCGTGAGGGGAGTCCAAGTGCCTCCTCTTGCACTTCATCTTCCTAGGAGATTCTTCAGTGAGTTGCTCCAGAGAACTATCAAAAAATAGTAATACACTGCTGGGTAGTCTGGTGACTTTCGGCTTGCTGTCTCTGTGGAGTGGAATGATAGGGCTCAAGCTGCAGAGACATATGGGATCCAGAGGGGAGATCTGAGGGGGGAAGAACCAACCATACTGCAGAAGCAGAGAACACTCTCTCTACCACCTCAAAGGCAGACTGCTCTGGGGAGAAGGAAGTCGATGGAGCCAAGAAAACAAGCTTCCAACTCATCGGTTCCCACTGCATCGAAGGCAATCCACCTGAGGGAGAGGCTGGAGCTGAGCTATGCAATGCCAAAGCTCTGAGGGGCAAAGATGGCTCCAACAGCTTTGGAGTCAAATCTAATGCCTCAGATCTGACAGGGATACTTCAGCTCTGAGAGTTGTCCAGCTCTGAAGCACTCAGAGATGACGACCTCAGAGAAAGCCTCGGAGCCGAAAAGTATTATGATCTTCAGATCTGAACACAGATTCAAAGGCTCTAAAATGACAATTTGGATCGGAAAAGGAGCTGAGATTGTAGATGTAGTACTAGCAAGGGCTTCCTGACCAGAGAGGGTAGGAGCTGGAAGAACACACATCAGGATCTATGTGCGAGAAACTTCCTCATCAGATCCACATCAGCCTTGGTCAAGCTTCAAAAGGAATGAGATGATGCCACTGAAGGAGACCTGGATTGCTGTTGAGATTCCAAGAAAGGAGATGGTACCCCGAGAGGGTATCAGATCTATGGTGGGAGAGTAATGGGTAGTAGGTAAAAACTTTGGATCCAAAAGGATTGGATCTGAGGAAGTTAATTTAGTTTCCAACAACGGCTTTGGGGAAGGCCCAGGCACTGAGTCTGATTTTTTAATTTGTTTCTTAGGGGGTTCCATCATCAGACCCAAGGATGGGGTAGAGCACTCAGATGGACCTGAATGTTTATCAGAAAGCTCCTTTTTCTTTGGTTTGGGGGATTGAGTCCCACATACAGCTTCCAAGAAGATGAAGGCAGCAAACCTTTTAAAATCAGTTTTTTTTCCTGTTTACAATGGACCTAGGATTAAAGGATTTATAAAGTTTCCAATCTATTTGAAGGTGTTCTCGGCCTAGGCAATATATGCATAAGGCAGGAGAGTCAGAAAGCAATAATTTGTGACCACATTTCTGACATTTTTTAAACCCTGATGGCTTCTCAGACATTTTTAAACCAACACATATGATAAAATACAACACACTTTACTTATATATATATATATATATATATATATATATATATATATATTTAACCAAAGAAAAAATATATATAGAGAGAGAGATTCCAACAATGGCATGAAGAAAATACTCTACATGTATAAAGGGGGGTAGAGAAAAGGTTTACAAACTATAGTAATAAAGAATACACAAAAGTATAAGAAAAAGAGGTAAAGCCGATACTGCAATAATGAGAGTTTTAAATATATATATATATATATATATATATATATATATATATATATATATATATATAAATTGTATTATAAAAGATATAAAAAGTCTGAAAATACAATACATTTAGACTTATTTCCAAAATAACTACACTAACCTCAAGAGTTCACAGCCACCACATTCAAACGCGAAAGCAGCAAATGAGATCTGGCGTATGTTAGGAGATAAAGCATTATGGGAAAGGGAGGAGCTCAAGAGATTGTTAGTGTCCATGAGCTGAAAATAATGGCTGAGTAGGATCCAAGGATTGGATCTGTACCCGATTGCTGAGGAATGAATGAAATTTGACATGACATCAATAGATGTGTGTTGTCTGCTTCCATCCTTCCTCAGTGGGTCTTCAGATCCAACCTCTGATCCAACTTCAACAAACCAAGACTTTGGTTCCAAAGATCAGGCTCCTCCCCTTACCCATAACTCTCTGCAGACCCTGACATTACCACAGATTGAGTTTGCTCAAGTAAAGCAATAAAGGACAAAGAACGTCAGTCCCACAAATCATAAATTAACACAATTAACTCATAAGCTGGTCTGCAGCTCAACATATGCACATATATCCCTAGCAGCTGGCCAGTCTGGTGGTACCAGAAGCAAAAGAAATAAACATAGTGCTAAGGCAGGGGAAAAGGAGGGTGGCTACTTGAGGAAGAACAGAAGCAGACAACACAGATCTATTGTTATGGTAAATATATAACTTTCATATATGATGTCTTTTCTGACCATCCTCATAAGATGGGACAGAGTTCCCAAATAATGAAACCCTTGGCAGGTTTCATGAAAGGATATTCCAGAGGATAGCTGACCTGAAAGCTACTATTTCTAGACACTAAATCCAATTTATAATGAGTAATGAAGGTATGAACATTGGACCAAGTAGGTGTTGCACAAATATCATCAATGTAGGTCTTTGAAAAGAAAGCAGTAGAAGTAGCCACAGATCTAGTCAAGTGAGCTTTGATGGGTTTAGTTAAGGCCATACCCTTTTCTCTGTAAACATGTTAAATGCAAGCAGACAACCACCTTGATAAAGTGACTGCAGAGACTCAGTGACCCAATTTGAATGCTGGGAAAGACACAAAGAGTTGGTCAGATGTTCTAATGTCTTTAGTACAGTGAATATAAAAACGTAGCTGACTGTGTCTAGTAGATGTAGTCTGTATTTCTCTTGGTTGGAAAAATTGGGAAAGAAAAATGGTAAATGGTTGGTCTGATTTAAGGTAGTCTCAGTAGCATCCTTTGAAATAAAGGAAGAATTAGTTAGTAAGGATACCGTGTCCTTGTAAAAAATAAGGTATGGGGGTTGCAGGAAAGAGCTTGAAGCTCCAATATCCTCCTGGCAGAAGCAACGGCTACCAAAAATAGAAGTTATGTCCTTACCATAACGTTCCATGTGGAGTGTTCATCTCGCCTTTGTTCTTACACATGGGTTCGGAGCCGATCCTCGGCTCCGTGTCGGCCGCTTGGCAAAGCTCTGCATCGAGAAGAAGCTCGAGACCAACCTATCTCCCACAATTCCCCTCTGCCTTTACCTCAGATCTAGTTTGCAAACAAACCAGACCCCAACGGGAGTGAACATACAACATACATGCTAAGGCATAGCTGAAAAAACAGCCGTAACAACTGAGAGAAACAGAAGCGGGAGAACCAAACCAGACACCTAAACTGGACGTTCTTCCTGAGGGTGGGAGGGTGGGAATGTAAGAACAAAGGCGATATGAACACTCCACATGGAACGTTATGGTAAGGACATAACTTCTATATGTGAGAGTGTTCAATCTCGCCGTTTGTTCTTACACATGGGTAGCGTCCCTAGCTCCGTGATCCTGAGAAACTCACGGAAGAACGTTCCTGAGCACAGTGGAACCAAAGGTTGCCCTGTCCCTGGAAACCCTATCCACTTTGTAATGAGTAATGAATGTATGTGGTTTAGACCAAGTGGCAGCCGCACAAATAGTGTCCAATGGTAGGCGGGCCGCATGAGCCAGGGATGTAGATATTGATCTAGTAGAATGTCCTTTGGGTTTGACAGGTAAGCTCTGCTCAGAAGCAGTATAAACAAAAATAATACAATCGGATAGCCATTTTGAAAGGGTTCACTTCGTCACTGCCATGCCCTTTCTGCTGTCCGCAAAAGCTATAAAGAGCTGATCTGTTTTTCTGTGATCCTTTGTTCTATCCAAGTAAAATCTGAGTTGTCTATGAACATCCAACTTGTGTAACATATATTCCAACTTATTGGAATGGTTCTTGAAAAATGTGGGGAGCTCAATGGACTGATTAATGTTATTGACGGAACAAACTTTGGGAAGAAAGGATGGATTAGTGCGAAGAGATACCCTATCAGGGTGAAAGATCAAATATGGGTGTTTAACGGAAAGAGCTTGAAGTTCTGATACCCGTCTGGCTGATGTGATAGCTACCAGAAAGAGGGTTTTCCATGACAAAAACTTCAAAGAACAGGAAGAGGCTGGTTCAAAGGGTGGTAGCATTAGCTGTGATAATAGGAGGTTCAAATTCCATGGTGATGTAGGAACCCTGACTGGTGGCCTGATATGGAAAGACCCTTTTAGAAAGGCCTTACAAAGTCTATGAGCCATAATAGGCACCCCCTTTTCTCCCACATGAAAGTTTGAAATGGCAGCCAATTGAACTCTCAAAGTGGCAGGCGAAGCTCCTTGGTGAAATAGTACAGATAGAAACTCCAAGACTCTGTTCAGTGGGGCTATTACGGGATCCAAATGTTGTGTAGTTGCCCAGTGTACAAAACGCTTCCACTTACTAGTGTAAATTTTTGTAGTGGAAGCTTTATGAGAAGCCACTAGAATATTTTGAACCACAGGGGAAAGAAGATCAGACCTGGCTAAGAAGGGAAGCGGAGCAGCCAAGCTGCTAGTCTGAGGGAGAGAAGCGACGGGTGGGGAGCCCCTGACGAGTTGGTCAGTAGATCCGGCTCCGGGTCCAGGATCCAGGGTTCCTGAATTTGGTGTGCTTGAAGAAAAGGAAACCAAATTTGACGAGGCCAGATTGGGGCAATGAGGATTATTGTCCTCTCCAGGTTGTTGGCTTTCTGTAGAAACTTTGCAATCAGAGGTATAGGAGGGAAGGCGTACAGGAGGCCCGGGGGCCAATCGTGAATCAGAGCGTCCCTGGGGACTTCCCCTGGAGGGGGTAATAGGGCAAAGTAGCTTCTGCATTTGGCGTTCATTGGAGACGCAAACAGATCGCAGCAAGGCTGGCCCCACTTGCGAAATATCTTGTCCGCAATTGTTCGTTTGAGGGACCACTCGTGAGGTAACAGGATGGCTCTGCTCAACCTGTCCGCTATGACGTTGGATAACCCCGGGATGCGCGTTGCTATCAGAAAGCGACCCGTGAACTCTGCCCATTGCCAAATTCTCATGGCCTCTCTGCATAGTTGATAAGATTTGGTTCCCCCTTGTTTGTTTATGTACCAGACTACGGACATGTTGTCCGACTGAACTGCAATGGTCCCTAGAGGTAAAAGGGGAGAAAAGTGTTGCAACGCTAGAAACACTGCCCTCATCTCCAGAACATTGATGTGCAGATTGTACTGTAAATTGGTCCATTCGCCTTGGACTGTCTGTCCCTGAAAGATGCCACCCCACCCTATCAGGGAAGCGTCCGTGGTCACTTTAGCTGTCGGAGTGGGTAGCACAAATGGACGGCCGCCGGAGAGATTGCAAGTCTGAAGCCACCAAGACAGGTGCGATTTGCAGATGTTCGTGATGTGAATGTCGTGTGTCAGGGGTAACTGTTGGAACGACCATTGTGCAAATAGCAGCCATTGAAGAACTCTCATGTGCAGTCTTCCCAAGGGTATCGCAATGAGGGAAGCTGCCATGAGACCCAAAACTTTCAGAACCAGTTTTGCCGGGGATTTTTTGGACAACAGGAGAAGAGATATATGATTTTGTAGAGAGGCTATTCTTTCTGGAGGAAGCCTTAGAATTAAACGCGTATCCAATTCTGCTCCTATGAATGAGATATGCTGTGATGGCTGTAATACAGATTTTTCGAAATTTACGGAAATTCCGAGATGAACACAGAGATCTAGTGTGTAGTCCCTGACCTGAATCAGTCGACGCTCGGTGGTGGCAGTAAGGAGCCAGTCGTCCAGATACGGAAACACCTGGAATCCTAGGCATCTCAAGTGAGACGCTACCACTGCCATACATTTGGTGAAGACCCTGGGGGCTGAGGTCAGACCAAAGGGCAGGGCTCGAAACTGAAAGTGACTGGCTCCCAGCCATAAGCGCAAGTGATCCCTGGACGCCCTGGCCATTTTGATGTGGTAGTACGCGTCCTTTAGATCTATTGAGCACATCCAGTCGTCCTTCTGTAAGAATGGAAGGATCGATTGAAGCGTGACCATCAGGAACTTTTCTTTCTTGACGATGGTATTGAGTTTGCTTAGGTCCAGAATTGGCCTCCAGTCCCCTGTCTTTTATGGAACTAAAAAGAACCTTGAGTAAGTTCCGAATCCTCTTTGGTCCGCCGGGACTGGTTGGATGACTCTTTTTTTCTAGCAGCTTTGAAATTTCTATAGCTGCAGGGTCTCGCAGATGGGGCAGTACATCTGGGAGTCTTTTCTGCGGAAATGGGGGTAATAGAAATGGAATTCTGTAACCTCTGGTAACAATGCTTTTTACCCAATTGTCTGATGTAAGACTTTGCCAGGCCTGAGGGTATAAAGCTAGCGACCCGACTGCCTCCAGAGCAGGACAGCCGGGCCTCCTCTCAGGAGTGCTGGAAAGGTTTCCCGGGGAGTGTATCCCTGTCACCTTGGTTTTGCGGACCCCCTCTGCCGCCAGGGCGATGTCTTCCACCTCTGCCCCCCCCTCTGCCTCTAGAGGGGGCATCACCCTGTGTGCCTGGGAAAGAGCCTTGGGGTTTTCGAAACCACATTTTTCCACCACGCTGCCCTTTGGGGTATGGTCTGGATGGGGTGGAAAAACGGACTCCGACAGCAGACAGAGTCTTTCCCTCTTGCTCACACCGAGTAAGGGTCTCCTTTACTTTTGGGCCAAAGAGAGTGGCACCATCAAATGGGGCGTTAGTAAAGGAAGACTTGAAGGCTTCCGCAAAGGAACAAAAGCGCATTCAGGATTGTCTACGAAGAGCAATCGCTGAAGCCGCAGCCCTACTCAATCCTTCGGCTGCATATGAAATGAGCCCCATGGACGAGTTCACAATAGATGTAAGGGTATTGAGTTGTGCTGTAACTTTCTCTGAGACAGCAGCATCTGTAGTACCCTGGAGGGTATCTCCCAACTCTTTGATTAGATCCCTCTGTAACTGTGTGAAATGCATCAAATAGTTCAGCGATCGCATGGAAAAAGCCGCTGAACTAAAAATGCACTTCCCATACCTGTCCATAGTCCTAGAATCTCTGTTAAACGGATGGACAGATGAGGAAGATTCAGACATCTCCTTTTTAGTGGCCGCTGCCACCACCATAGCGTCCACTGGAACTCCTTTTGTGAGATAAGCCTTGTCTTGAGGGGCAGTAATATATTTTTTAGGCTTTCTAAGGACTGGCTCCACTGTGTCAGGTGTCTCCCACGCCCTTCAAGCAATCAGTTCCATCAACTCATCGAAGGGCGGAGTGACCCAGGAGGAAGAAGGGCGAGCACCGAATGCCTTCAGCAAGAATGACTCATCCTCAGAAGGGGGTAGGGCTTGCCAATCACCTCTCTGTTTCAGGGTCTCCAGGATGTCAGAAAAGGAGACATCCTCTGAGGGTGATTTCGGGGACCCTTCTGACTCATCTAAGTCAGTGTCCGATGTTAAGGATTCTTGTGGAGAATCCAAGTGTCTCCTCTTACACAACCTTTTCCTCGGAACTTCCTCGGGGGGGGCATCCGATGAAGCCTCCGAGGAAGAGGGGGCTCCCTCTGGGGGCGGCTGAGACACCGGTGCTCGACGCTTTGATGTAGCCGTGGGTGCAGAGGAGGATAACGGACCCTTATGGGAAGGAGAAGCTGTCTCTGCTGAAGTGGTTGTCTGAGTCGACAACACCTTCCTCATGAGGTCGAAGGCCCCCGGGTCCCGAGTCGAGGAATCCCGGTTCGAAGCGGAGGATCCCGAGGCAGGACCGAGGGCATCGACCCCAAGGACGGAGCCGAGTCGATCCGAGCCGAGGCACCGAGAGGGAGAGTCAGAACCGAAACATCAGTCCGACTCTCGGTCCCTGAACCAAGGATGGATCGTCGGATCCGTGATTCCGGTAATGGGTCTGTCGGAGTCGAGGTGAACGGTGCCGACCAAGAGAAGGACGGTTCCGGTACCGAGGGCTCCACGATCATCAGATCAGCCTCTCCCAGCTCCGAAGACTGAACAGGCCTCGGAGGAGGAACAGATGGAGATAAGGGAAGGCCTTCGAGTCTCGACACCAACTGGGAAGAGACTGAGATGAGTTTGGACAAGGCCATATTCTCCATTAATTTCTGCACCACGCGGTCTACATCGGTGTCAGAGAGGGGTCTAGAAGAACGCGTCGAAGGAATCGAAGACAGAGCCGACCTCAAGAGCACAGGAGGTGGAAGCTCCGCCACCGGTTCCAAGACTCGAGACTCGGTAACAGACAAAAGTTCAACACTCGGCCCCGAGGTCTGTGGAACCGGTGAGCGAACTTTAAATGAAGAGCTCGGAGCCGATGACATGGGCTCCGACGTCTTCGATTCCTTCGAGGATTTAGATGTCTGGTTCGATGCATCCACAGCCTCTTGGAATGTAGGCTTCAAAAGGCCTCTATCCATGAGTTTCCTGCGCCTATCTGTCATGACCCTTCCACTGAAAGAATGACAAATGGAGCAGTCTTCTTGCAGATGGAGAGGGCCAAGACAGTAGACGCAGGAACTATGGTTGTCTGTGACAGACATTTTCTGTCCACATTGGCACCGTTTGAAGCCTGACTTAGCTTTCTCAGACATAATAATAATAATAGCCAAATCCAGTAAGACTATACAATTCCACACAGTCTTGAACAGGCAGTAACAGCCAACAATAATGTCAAAAGCCAGTAATTTCAGTCAAATCCAGTAGTTTGTCAAATCCAGCAGTAGTATTATAAGTTTTATAAGTTTAGAGGGTGGGGTAGGCCCCGAGGGAACTAACTTACTATATATATATATAAAAAATATATACGTACTTGAAAGAAGCCCTCGACTCACTACACACACACACACACACACACACACACACACACACACACACACACACAAAACTTAAAGGTGAACTAGAAGAAAAAATTATCTAAAATCTTAGATAAAAGTAATCTTATCTGTCAGGTGGTCCGAGCTCATCAAAAATGATGCGAACGATGCAGCGGCAAACTAGATCTGAGGTAAAGGCAGAGGGGAATTGTGGGAGATAGGTTGGTCTCGAGCTTCTTCTCGATGCAGAGCTTTGCCAAGCGGCCGACATGGAGCCGAGGATCGGCTCCAAACCCATGTGTAAGAACAAACGGCGAGATTGAACACTCTCACATACAATGTTTTCTAAGCCAGAAACTTGATATTCACCTTGGCTGCAGGTTCAAAGGGGGCTTTGTTACAGCTTTAAGTATCATAACATACAGAAGGATTCCTTGAGGGGGATCTGAGAAGCTGAGAAGGAAGCACCTCTTAAGAAAGTTTTAGATAATTTAAGAGAAGTGATAAGGGGTTGATTTTTTTCAATGTGGAAATATTTGCAATAGCAGGTAAGTGAAGTTTGATAGCAGAATAGCTGGCTCTATCATGAAAATGAGAAGCCAGAAAATCTAACATTGCTGAAGGAGGACCTGAAAAGGGATCCAAATTCCACTGACAGGCCTAAATAGAAAACTTTTTCCATTTCAATTTGTAAATCTTCCTGGTAGAGGGTCTCTGTGATAATGTAAGAATGTGAATTACTTGGGAGGAAGCCTAGACGTGGAGAAACCAAGTGGTCAACTTGAGGGCTTGAATGTCTGGTTAAGGCATTCCAGACAGGTAAGAAAGGAGATCTAGGGTGGGATCTAGCATACAAAGAGGGTGAATCAGATGAGGCCAGAGGTAGGGGAACCACAGTAGCCAAGGCCAGAAGGGTCAGTTTAGATGACCATGATCTTCCTCTCTGATGCTTTCTGTGGAAATTTGGATATAAGAGCAGTTGGAGGGAAGGTGTATATGAGACCTGTTAGCCAAAAGTGGGTCAGAATGTCCCTCGGTAACTCACCCTCTGGGGTTCAGGGCAAAGAACCTGCTGCACTTAGTTTCATGGGAACGGGCAAGAGATCACAGCATAGATAACCCCACAGACAGAAACTCTGCCCTGCCACTTTCAGATTGAGAGACTACTCATGAGGAAACAGGATAGACTTGTTCAGCCTGTCTGCAAGATTTCCCCAGAATGTGCATTGCTATACAAAAGTGGTTGGAAAAATATCACCCATTGCCAAACCCTCATCATCTGTTGACATACCAAGTAGGCATGGGTTCCCCCCATTTGTTGATGTACCAGACTACTGACAGTCTGGATAAATATCACTCTTTGAGGGAGAGAGTTCTGAAAGACCAGCAGTCCTAGGAGAACTATCCTCATCTCTAGGATGTTGATATGTAGGTCGGCCACAGAAGGGGACCATGTGCAATGGATTGTCTTTCCCTTGTAGTGCCCCTCTCAACCCAGTTGGGAAGTATCCATGGTCACTGTGGCTTTGGGTGAAGGAAGTACAGATGGGTGACCTTGTTGCAAGACTGGGGTCTTGACCCACCAATTGATGTACATTCTGCATATATTTATTAGGAGTATCCAGAAACTCACTGATTGATGCTTGATGGACCACTGTACTGCAAAGGTCTACAGGAGCACTCTAATATGATATCTCACAACAGCAACCAAGATAATGGATGCCACCACTGAACCTAGCAGTTGAAGAACCAGTTTTTCAAGTGATCTCTGATAGGAGACAACCTCTAAAGCATGGTTGTGAAGGGCTAACAGTCTGTTCTGAAGAAGTCTCGCTATCTCACAAGTTGTGACCAACTGTGCACATATAAATCCTATTGCTTGAACATGGAGAACCTTGGACTTGTTCAAATTCACTGTGATGCTCAGCCATTAGCGAGGATGGATCAAGAAGTTTCTGGCATGGATGAGTAAATTCCTGTTAGGGGTAGAAATGAGCCAATCATCTAGATATAGGATCATCCAGTACCATTGAAGCCTGAGATAGGCTGTGACTACTACCATACACTTGGTGAACACCCTGGGACCTCTGGTGAGAACAAAGGGCAGGGCTCTGAACTAGAAGTGACTGGCTCCTAGCTGGAAGTGTAAAAACCTTCTGTATCACATATCCGTTTGGATGTAGTAGTAAGTATCCTGAAAGTCTATCAAGCAAATCCAATTATTGACTCTCGACAGTGGGAGAATAGACTGAACCATGACATCCAGAACTTTGTGTGACATACTGATTGAGATGACTAAAGTCCAAAATTGGCCTGAGTTCCCCAATTTTTTCTGAGCACCAAAAGAATCTTGACTAAGTTCCATATCTGTGCTGGTCTGGTGAGACCTTTAGGATGCTTGTTCAGCAGCTTTTCTATTTCTCTAAGTGCTGCTTGCCTTTGCAAGGCTGGGGCATTTGGTAAGTTTTTATAGTGAGGGAATGAAACAAAAAGGAATATAATAGCTTCTGGTTACTGATCCTCTGCACACACATGTCTTTTGTGATGGCAATCCAGGCTTTGGGATGCAGTGACAAGCACACCCCTTGACTACTTCCTAAGTAAGGCACTAGGACAAACATTCAAGAGAGTTGATAAAGCATCTCAGAGAAAGGTTCTCTGAAGCCTTGGTTTGCCGCCCCACCCCTGCCAAGAGGGTGATATTCATTATTTGAGTTCTCCCATTTGCTGCAGTAGAGGGTCTATCTCCAGAAGTTTCAGGAGAAAACCCTTGGGATTTCCAGAACCATAGTTTCTTACTCCGTCTGGTTCCTAGAGAAAGACCTTGGGGAGATAGAGAATTCCTATGCTAGAAAGTGTCTTTCCATTCTTTTTGCTTCTGCAAAGTGTTTCCTTGATTTTAGGTCCAAAGAGAGAGTTGAGCCATTACAATTGGCAATCACAAATATGTCTTTAAATGCCCCATAAAGTCACACAAGCACATCCAGGCATGTCTCTTCATGGTAATGCCGGTACCCGTGGCTCTCAAAACCCCTTCTGGTCCATTAGAAATTAGGTGCATTGACACACTGGAAAGAGATTGTAGGGTGGCCAACTGTGAGTCCAAGGTTTTCTTGCTGTCTGCAGGTATGGACCAGGAAAGGGATTTGGAAAGCTACTTCGTCAAATCTGTCTAGAATCTTGTGAGATGTGCCAAGTAGTCCAACTCCCTCAAAGTGAAGGTAGCTGAAGCACACACCAGCTTCCCAAATCTGTCCAATGTCCTGCACTCCCTGTTACGGGGATGACCAGAAGAGTACTCTTCCACTATCTTTCTTGGTGGTGGCCACCACTACCATGGACTCTACAGTGGGACCCTTGCTTTGGTGCTAATGGTCCTTTGATGATGGTCCTTTGGAGATGCTAAATATTTGTTTGGTTTATAGGGAACTGGTTCAGCCACAGTTGGCTCCTTCCATGCCCACTTGGAGATGAACTCCACTATCTCATTGGCTGGAGGAACCACCCAAGATGTAGCTGGCCTGGATCTGAAAGCCTCAAGAAACACTGACTCCTCTTGACAGGGGGGCTTTTCACCCACATTTCTGTCTCAAAAGTTCAAGGATATCTCCAACTGAGTTGTCTTCGAATGGGATCTGGAGGAACCTTCCTCTTCATCAAAGTCACTATCTTTAGATAATGACTGCAGGGGAGATGTATGCTTTGGAGGAGTATCCATTGGTGGGATGTTCCTGAGATGAGTTGGAAGACATCTGGAGTCCCCAGTATGGACTGTCTCAAGGCTCAATGGACCCAGCTGTCCCAACAGGACTGGATGAGCAGGTCCAGGACCCAAGTGTATTCCATGGGTGATGGGTGGAACCAAGTGAGTGACAGAAGCCTGCTCATCTGATAAGGCGCAACAGGATACGAAGCCAAGGGAGAACACAAAATCTTTTCAGATGAAATCAAAGTTACCACTCCAGACAAGACTTAAAATTCTGCCAGCCTAGGTTCCAAAGTTGATGTCAGAGCTGAGCTTTCCAGTGCTAAACCTCTGAGAGGAAGAGGAAAAAAAGTCTGAGAAAGCTTTGAAATCTAGCCTGTTCCCCTGCACCTGATGCTTTGGCCTTGGGATCTTACTGTTGCCTGCATTAATGCAGCAATAGAGTAGAAAAAAGCCAAGATTTCGAGAACCAACATGGACAAGCTCTGGGAAACACTCAGATCTGTTATGGGACAAGACCAGCTTATTAAAATGTATATTAATTTCAGTTATTAATGATGCAAATATAATTTGTATGCAGGTCTGGGGAAAATACAGCTTCATAATCCACAGTATAGCTGTCATTTAAACTGCATTTTTTTAGTATGTAATAAGACGGAATAGTACGTGTTGCAATTACTACAAAAGGAATTTTTTAGCCTGACTCCTCCAGGCTAGGAGTGAATTGTTGCTAGGGCAGGTTTGAAACATCCAAGGTCAGAAACAAGACCCTTTGGAAGCAGGTGGATTATGTATAGGAAGGTGTTCACATGAAGTCTAAGGTGAAAATCACGAGGGATGAGGACATTTGCAAAGTTTTCTATAGGACACAGTCATTGTAACATAATGAAAGTGCATGACCAGGTTTGATAAAAAAATGTATAAAAAATGTGGTTTGTCTCTGTTCAGAGAGACTATTTTGACATCTGCTATGAAGAGTGTCTCCCAGCACTGTATGAATAAAATTTCTGTTAGCACATCCTGAAGTGTTGTTCCTGACTAAAGGCATATAAAGTAAATTCTTAATGTTATTTATTTATGAATATAACAGATCCATAATGCCTAAACTTGAAAAATGGATTAAGGTTAAAACTATGATGTGATGAGGGGAAGGAGTTAAACTCACGGATCCTATAGTGGCAGGATCCAGGAGGACCATTAAATTGAATCTGTGTCCTGAGAAATTTCCTCATCATCTGTCCACATCTGCTTAGAAAAGACTTGACCAGACAGAAAACAAGGAAGATGTAGTAGAAGATGGCCTAGAGAATCGCTGAAAGGGTCTTGTAAAAACAGAGAACGGAGTCCAGGTGACACTGGCTCTAGGGAAAACCTCAGCTCTCGCAGAGGGGTAGTTCTGGATACAATCAGAATGGGTTTTGAGAAAAGTGTCAGATCCAGTGGTTTAGATTTTTTTGACACTGGGGCCAAAGAAGCAAGATAAGTAGAACTGTCTAGGGAGAGTACTCTGGACTCCATCTTCTCCTTAGATTTTTCTGTGACATTTTTTCCTTTTGATCTGTCAGAGAATTTCTGGGTAGAAGGGGAAGCTCCAGATGCAGCAGACAGAGTTTGCAATAATTCTCCTGCACGGTCAGAGGGAAGTCACTTGAGCACTAGATTGTTCTTACACTCAATGATTACCCGAGAACCAAAAGCAATGCAGACTGAGCACTGTTCATCTAAACTGGCAGCCCCCGGGCAGTACACACACTTAGACTGTGTGTCCTAGTTTGGCAACTTGTGGTCACGGGCCACACATTTTTTAAACCCTGAAGGTTTCTCCAACATGGCTACAAATTCATCACCACCACAACAATCACAATACAAGAAAAGGTATTAAGAAGGCTCAACATTACCTTTAATAGAAACACACATTGTTTACTATGCTAAACTGTTATTGTACTATTTTTTTCCATAATTAATGATAAAAATGGGTGCTAATGGCCTGAGAACAAGGAAGAAAGAGAATGAGAAAAAGTAAAATTCTGAAAATAGCTATATCTATACCTGTATATACCTATTTACACACACACATATATATATATATATATATATATATATTTATGTTTACATATATATATATATATATATATATATATATATATATATATATATATATATATATATATATATACACTTCTGTTTTCTCCTGGTGAAAGAAGGCATACAGGGACATTATTTCCTGGAGACTGCTGATCACCAGAAAACTTAATAATTGTTTTATAGGTGACAGCTTGGAATTTGTGCTTATATTCTGGCCCTGGTTAGAGAAGGGGCAGAGTGCACTGATTCTTGACTGTTTCTGGTTGGAGACTGAGTGTCTGTGCTTAACTTTCTGATTGGTTTGGTTGCTATTCGGGCATCTACCAGAAAAAGACTACAAGCCTACAGACCCATGCATCAGCTGGGACAAGACTATGAATCACCAAACAGGCTGCGGCCTGCTTCCGTTCTTGGGATTGGTGCTAATATTTTTCTTCTAGTGACAGAAGAAGCAAAGGGACATTGTATCCCAACAGAGTGAAGCTGTGGTGAGACCAGCATTACTAGTACCCAAGGCAGTAGCCATTCATCCGACTGCATTCTTTTCATCATTCTTGACAAGCTAAGTCTTTGTTTTCAGTAAGTACTGCATGACTTGATTCTAACTTCAGAATATCTGCCTAAATACATCATGATAAAATTTTCAGGGCCTACGTATTAGTTTCCCCTCAAGTGTTTGGTAGTGCTCTGTACAGACTCAGGCACCTTGAGTGACATTTTTCCTGTAAAAGCACAACTGAAATTTCTGCAGTACCTAGATGCACACAGGACAACTAGTTTGCAGTGACAAACACTGTCCACATAGTTGCCAACCAGATATTCCTGACAGTGATCGATAGTCTCACTCTGTCTACTCAATAAAAAAGGGTCTATTGCCATGGATATGAACTTTCCTACTGTCTCCATTACCGGCTTGGTGGATATGGGCGTCATGAGGCAATGTAGAAATTGTCTCATGTTTACTGACAACCAGTTAATTCTCAAACAAACTGATATGGTATGTGAGAGATGTATTTACACAATGTCACTGCAGGCAAATCTCTCACATAAAAGTACTCCTAATGTCAATAAGGTTGTCAGTAGTACACACGCTGCACCCATCACTCACAATTCAAAGCAGACATATCGATCCACATATGTTGAGGCACTTACATGTAACCTTCCTAAACCACAAAGACCTCCTAGACAAAGTACACATAACAAATACCCTCAGCAGCCCCAAATGCACTTTTTCAAAGCAACACCCACATCAACACACAGAGATACATCTCATGGAGCCTCTATCTCTAAGACCATACAACAAGCCACCACACAATCCAACATTCTAGTCATTGGAGACTCCATCATGAGCCACACTAATGTCCCTCTCAATAGGTTGAATAAGGAGAAAGTTTCAGTCAGTTGCTTATCAGAGGCTAGGATCTGCCACATTACATATGCACTCAGGTCATTGGACCACAATTACCAATATGACTCAGTCATAGTCCATGTGGGAGTAAATGACCTGAGACATACCTCCCTAGACTATATGAACAGAGACATCATGGAGCTCTCAGAATATGTGTCTCAGACTGGTACAAGCCTAACACAGAGCAGCATTTTACCTTCTCCAAGAATGGTGCCACAAAACGAACAAAAGATGATTGACTTTAATAATTGCCTTAGTTTCTAGTGTCATTCTAAGGGGGTGTAGTATTTACCAGCATGGAAGGAGATGGTCAATAGACCACGCTGCTTTGCCAGGGATGGTCTGCACCTCTCCCATCTAGGCTTTCAAATATTAGGAAAAACACTGTCTTCCTCCTTAGTGCCCTTTTTAGGCAATGCCAAACTGAAAGTACTTCCGACATAGCAAATCAAAACCAAGAAAATCTAAAGGTATTACTACTCAGTGCTATCAGTCTAAACAAAAAACTCCACTCCCTAGAAGGTCTCTTTACCCTAGAGAATGCTTGATGTCTATGCATTCACTGAGACATGGTTTAAAGCCGCAGAGAGCACACCAACAATGCAAGGTTATAATGCCTTCCACACATTTAGGGCAGCTACTTCACAGGCAGGGACTTCAAAGTTGGTCAAATGGGACAATGCACTTGAGCTGTTCCATGCTCAGATCACCACAGGTCAAACGGGACAATGCACTTGAGATGTTCCATGTTCAGATCACCATAGCTAAAATCCAGTACCACTTCTTTGCAAGCTATAGGTCCCCCTGTATGACCCAGGAAACCCATACCATTTATTTAAACTTATTAGAACCACTAACCATCCAACCCAATACCATATTCATGGGTGACTTTAATTACCCCAGTATTAACTGGGAATCCTATATGACACCAAATGCACAGGCACAGAGATTCCTGAATTTTGTAAACATAAATTCCTTGCACCCTTGGTTGGTGGACTGGCTATCTGGACTGTGAGCATTTTTGTCTTGACATCTATCTAATCAGCACTCTGCCTGTGTCTTAAGTAAGTTATTTCAGAAGTATGTTTCTTGTAGTAATAGCTATGAAATTAGAAGAAAGTTAGACTAAGTGTTTTTCTGTTATGTCAGAACTGTACTACTGATTCATTTTAAGTTTCTCTGAATCTCTGAACTCTTGAATAGTACTGAGGTCTAGTAGTATTGTCTTGCGTTTTTAGTATTTATTATTAAATATTTTAAAAAACTTTTACCTGTGGCTGGTTTGTGTAGAGATAAGTAAGCTCTAGAGTACATTGCATACTTATAAGTGATCCTGTAATAAGCCCTTCCAAAGCCTTAAAATTGCTTAAGTTGCACTACTATTGGATAATAATATTGCACAGTAATAATTGGACACCCTTTTAAGGGCCTTTTAGTGGCTGATAAATATTAGCTGGCGGTGGCAGTGATTACTACCATATAGTCTTGGTCAAGGGGCACAGCTGGAGAATCTGTGTCAGCCTTTCCCAGGAGTGTCTGTGAAGTTGTATAAATACTTATCTGAAAGTGTGTGTGTTTGTCAGCTACATGGGCAGGGGCACAAAGCACTGGTTGGACAGAGGGGGTACTGGAGGTTAGCCTGCCAGCTAGGGGGAGATCTGGACCCTATAGCTGTGCCAGTGGGGAGTCTTACTGGGGACCTGGAGAGCAAGGGAGCAACCAGCTCCAGACTGACTGTGATCTCTGTGTGCTCTTAAGGGAAATTGTACTTTACTGTATGTATTTGTTATCCTTTTCTCTCTTATGAGACACCCTCTCTGGTGTTAGTGGTGAGGACTGAGGCTCCTTGATTGCTGGGCCAGGACATGGCCGTCACACAATGCATCAATGGGCCCAGACAATATTCCAGGATGCCTTCTAAATAGCATGAAACATGACCTATCAGGGCCTCTGGAATTACTATTTAACTTTAGCCTCCAAACAGGGTTCGTTCCTCATGAATGGAGAAAAGCAACAGTCATCCCTCTGCACAAAGATGGGCCATCTACAGACCATAAGTCTCACTAGTATTATATGTAAAACCATGGAAAGAATTATCATGGAGATGATCAATAGAGATATAGTAAACCTCCAGACACTGGACCCAACCCAGTTTGGTTTCATCATGGGCAGATTATGCTTATTCATCTTGGTAGACTTCGGTTCAGAGGATGATATAAGCCTACCAAAAATTTCACCCATGTTCCCTCAAAGACTTCTTTGAGAAGTTCACCAAAGCAATGGATGAGGGCAAAATCGTTCAGACTACCTACTTTGACCTGGCCATGTCATTTGAGACAATACCCCCACTCGGGCATTGTTGATAAAGTCAAGAGGTTAGGTACAAACCCATATGTCACCCAGTGGATAGCCAACTGGCTCACAGACAGGACCCAGGAAGTTAAACTTGGGGTGTCCACCTCTACAATGACCCCAGTCACAAGTGGAGTCCCTCAGGTATCAGTCCTTGGACCACTGCTTTTTGGCATTTACTTCTCAGAAGTCAAGGACAATGTCAGTGATCTCTGGGTGACCAAATTTGCAGATGACTGCAAATTAGGAGCTGTCATTGAATCTCACAAATGTTCTCCTGGAGGGGCTGACACAGACAAACAACTGGTGTCAGAGCCATAGACTAAAACTAAATGGCAAGAAATGCATAATAGTATCCTTTGGGAAGTCATCCATCCCTTGTAACTATCATACTGACAGCTCACCCCTTAGAGTTGACTCAGTAGTCAGGGACTTGGGGACACACATAGATAATAATCTAGCCTTTGACCATCACGTGTCTACAGTGGTGAGGAAATCATTCTATGTTGCACAAATTATGAACAAAGGTATGGCATCTAAGTCCAAGGAAGTCATTGTTCCACTGTATTCAGCATTTATCAGATCTATTATTGAGTACAATGCCTCCTTTAGTATGTACCTAACCAGGCATATCCAACAATTAGAACGTCCACAGAGTTTCCTCACTAATAGATTACAGGGCATAATTAAAATGTCCTATGCAGACCGCCCCAAGGCTCTATCCCTGTATTCTGTCTCCTACAGGCTTATGAGGGGAGATCTATGCCTGGTATACAGGACATTATCAGACCCCACTCTGATGGACCTCTTGCATATCCACAAAACAAACAGCACCAGAACTACCCATTCTAAAGACTTAAACCTTGCCTGTGATATAAATAGGACCTGCTGGACAGATAGGTATGTATCCCAGAGACTACCCCATTTATGGAACAGGCTCCCCATCCATGTGAAGCAGAGTGCCTCCTTAACCCAATTCAAGTGCAGCTTGGACAATTGGATGGGAAACCAGAAATTCATCCCTGGTTTGTCACCTATGTCTCTAGTGGACACAGGTAACCTGTAAATGGTTCAACTCCCAGGCCTATGCTTACACTTATCAAGAGTACAGAACTTGTCAGAGATTTGGGATGCATGGCTAGGCTTAAAAAGGCCCTTGTGGTCATTAGCCTGAACCTATGAACCTATATAGATATCCTCAAATATACATATACTATCAGTAAAAAGGGAGGTAGGGCACAACAAAGTTATCAGAGAAACATTTTTGTAAGTAGTAAACATAAAAAAACTCCCTCATGGACAGCCCATGCCTGAGCAAGGGAGAGCCACATCTGTAGCAAAGGATCAGCAAATATGATCTGAGGCATTGTCAGGATCTGTAGGGAGTTAATGGTAAGGGAAGGAGCCTGAGCTTTGGATCTAAAGTCTTGAGTGACCAAAGTTCGATACAAAGTCAGATCTAATGACCCATCCACTGAGGAACAGACAGAAGAGACAACATCAGATCAAAGTATATCACTATACATAAATACATACATACACACACACACACACACACATTTATGTATATATATATATATATATATATATATATATATATATATATATAGTATCACATATCTGATATACAAAGTGACCTTATGTGCTTAAGTTAGTTGTAGTGTAGATTCTTTTGGTGGTACAGCTGAGAGAAAAAAAGCATACAGAGAATAAACCATGCATTTTTGGTAAAAAAAAAAAAGACAATCCTCTCAGAGGCATTATTTTGGTGGTTATCTTTAGAGATGCAGTCTTTAGAGAAAGAGAGAGAACAGAATAGGAAGTGTCATGGTTTTGCTTGATATGTCAAAGAATGCACAGAGAAATGTATATATACTACACCCGCACTTAGGTATGCAGCTATGTTATAGCAGCAAGTCTTTTTTTTTGAGAGGCAATGTATTTGCATAGGTTGCCTCTGAAACTTGTTTGTTAATATCTTGAGATTACAATAACAGATGGATTGATATACCAAATTGTTGCAACTCCCTAATTAATCAACAGTATATGTTTAAGTATCAAGACCTTTGTCTTATTCCAGGCAAACATTTATCTTATAAAGTTACAGTTTCGGCAAACATTTGTTTGAATGAGAGAACCTGATGATAGGAAGTGATGGTCATCACCCCTTATCCAGAGATTTTAGTAAGGGAGTCTGTTTCCCATTTCTTCCTCTCAAGAAGATTGAGATGGAGTCTTCTTAATTTTGTTGGAAGTGAAGGGCCCAGTTCTTAAATCTAAATTTCAATCAGCTGATGTCTTCTCCTTCAACCTTATTGCTGCACTTCAAATTTCATCTTCAGTGTATTTCATCATATCCTCTAATAAACAGAAGTTAGCATTTTTGTGTGTATGCTTTGTGTTACAAAACTCCATTCCCTACATTAATGCAGGATTTTTATAATTAATGACTGATATTTTAAAACAATATTTCAAAGAATCACTAAAACATAGCCTTTTTTACCTGAACAAGTTTCATATTCCATGGTGGATGATTCACAAGTCCAGCCAAGTCAACTTGGTTAGAAACGGCAGCCTGCAATTCAGCATATGTACTACTGTCTAGCTGTATTCCAGGAAATAGATCACTGATCAGACTAAGAAACAGCAGCTCATCTTCGTCAACCTAAAGACAATTTAATATTTTATTTTATTTAAGAGTCATCAATGCATTTCTATGGTTTAAAACACATGCATTTCATATAACATAAAAAAACAGTTAGGTGCAAGCAGTCTCCATTGTCCTTTTAGCCTGGCCTGCAAATTTGTATTGGCATTTTATTTATTAATTGGTCTTTTAGCCTGCAAAGTTTAAATAGCATTTTATTTATTAATATGTAGTCTACTCAGTTGTTGTTTTCACATCTTTTTGTTTAACTTCTAGTGACCCTGTTTCTGTCATCTGCAGACCCTACCTCCCCCGATAATATTTCCATATAGTTTGCTCAATCCATGAATTCACACACAAAAATGAAACAACTTCCCAAACTCTTATGCTGAGGTCATTCCACTTATTAGCATAGAAAATAAAACAGGCTGAACATTGTGTGGAGAACTATTTGAAATAACGTTTTTGGCTCTTGTCAACAATCTCCACTAATTCCTTAATCATTGTGACATACTGAAATAAAAACTGTACTCGAGCAAACCATGTGATAATTTACTGTTTTTAAAATTCACTCCCAATTTGCAGGTTACTTATTTGAAACACTACAAATCACAGGAGCTGTATATTTTCAGGAAAGTCATCACATGCAGTGAATCACATATAAGCACTTTCAAGAAAAAATATATGTTGTCTTTTGACAACAGATTCTAGTTGCCTCTGTGTCATTTCTTCAGAGGAGTAGCCACATACTGTCTAGATACCATACTTTGCTGTAGCATTTACAAAGTAAAATGAAAAGAAATATGCATATATAATATATATAATAAAGAATCACTACCACGCTTCCTTAGAATATTAACTTAATTTTAATATCAGACCATATATATTGAATGTTAATGCTATACCTACATGACTGGAAATTATTTGATATTCTTTCCAACTCAAAAAATCTCAAGTCCAAAGCATTTTGTCTCTTATAGGACAATCTGAATGTGCCTTTAGACCTTTGGGAATCCTGTAAAACATGGAGTGGTCTATGAGATGTGGTCCATTTATTTTGATGTGGATGCGAATGAGTCATAAGTCAATGAACATGGGTTCAAAGAACATCCATGCTTCCAAAAGGTACACTTGTGTTCAGTTCTTTCTTTAACAGTAGATCTTTGAGTTTGAGTGGAGTTTGGTGCAACAGTAAATAATACATTTTTTGCTTATCCCCTTTCTGTTTACTGAAATGTATTAAATTTATCTTCCTTTGTTGACTAGAGAAGTCTGACTGGACGTAGAACCCCTTTTCAGTAGAGGAGCATGGAAAAAAGCTCTACTGTTACAATGTAATACAATATAGAATATCAATCAATACATATAAATTAAAGCAATAATGTCATCTTTGACATTGCAGTATTAGACAATGACACACAACAGCATATTGAACTGGTTCACATATAAAATTATTTGAATCAACACATACATTCACACTGGTACAATCACAATGGTGCAATGCATTCACATTGGTGCAATCATAGTATTATGTTGAAATTAAATGTATTATATTTGTAGTGGAACAGCTATAAACATTGATACGCATGAGTAAACAAAGATGCCTTAGGATAATGTACTCTTTAGGGACAGGTAGCAAGTAGCTAGTTATAAGCATAGCAGTGTTAATGCATGGACAGTAGTGCCAAGAAGTGTTAGTCTAAGAGTAGAGTATAGCAAGAAGACACACACAAAATACAAAAAAGGATATATAGAGTTTTGTAAAAAAAAGATTAACTCATATACAAAACATTCTAACATTTTATTGCTGACATAGGGACATTCATTTAATAGAAAACAAGTTATATTACATGTGTTTTATTACAAAAAGATTTGTGAATGAGATTCTTTCACTTTTTTAATCAAATGACATAATTTCCTGTGGGAACTGTATTTAAACAATAGTTTTTTTTACATTTATTGTTTCTGAGGAAGTTCACGTAAATAAAAGTGGGTGAAAGCGCTTAAAAGTAATTCGGGGAGTGAGAGTCTTTTTTTGGAGCTGTTCAAGATTATTTGCCTGTTTTTTGGAGTTTTAGAGTACAGCAGTAGTTACAAAAAAATTAGACTATAGACATTTTATTTACAATTGAATACTCATTGTTTATTAATAAGGCTCAAATGTTTTGGGGGCAAAAGAGATGTGGGGAAAAAAGTGGTAAAGGAAAAGACTGTTTGTGTCAGAGTTAGTCTGGAGATAAACAAGAGCATAGCCATGAGTCCGTAAGATAATCTTTTAGCTGATCTTTGAAATAGGGCAGGCTTCTCCTGCAGAGTTATTGTCTTTGTGAGTGGATAGTAAGGATTTGTTTATTAAACAGAACATTCTTGGGGTGGTGGTGGTAGAAAGGTTTGAAGGATACCTTTAGGCTGGGACACCTGTTAGGTTTATGTTGTGTATTACAAGTAGTTGAAAGTAGCTAAGATGATGAAGTAGCTCTATCCAGTAAACCTTTACAAGCGCAGAGCAGTGGTGGGTGCTATAAGAGAGGCTGCAGGCAAACCTGGCAATTTTATTGTAGCATTATTGCAGCTTGGAGGCTTGGCTGGCATGGAGATTTACAAGTACAGGAAAGCATAAAGTAGTGTTGCTAGGAGATAGGTATACTTTTTTCAAGTAAATGCTCTGTTCCCTGAGAAGATCAAAGCATGTCTTATGTCTTTGAAGGCAAGTATGCAGTATGTATGTCATATATATTTCATATAAACAAAATATAAAACAATGAGAAACACTTGTGGCATCTCCAAATATGAAAAAAGAAGTTATGCACTCACCATAACATTCCATCTGTGCTGCCCATTTTCATTCGGATCTGAGGCCGTTATTTTTATCTCATCCTACTAAAAAGCTTTCAATCTTCTCCCTTACCCATAATGCACCAATCCCTAACATACCCCAGATTTTGTTTGCTGGTTAACATAATGTAAGAAATTAGCATAATATTCCTGATAATATTCCTGATAGAAGACGCCATTATCTGGAACTCAACATAAGGAACAGTGGTGTACTTATAAGTTCTCATTCTTCCAGAAATCAGTTGTTAAAAAGGTTGGGGGGTTGGTGGGAGGGAAGATGAAGAAAAATGAAAATGGAAACACAGATGGAACGTTATGGTGAGTACATAACTTCTTTTTCTGATGTCAATTTTCATTCATTCCTCAACAGATTGGGCAGATACCCCAGCTACCTGAAATCCCAGGTGGACATTAAGGAAGGATATTCCTGAGCATAGTTGAGCCAAAGTCTGCTCTTCCCCTTGAGACTAGACCCAGTTTGTAATGAGTAATAAAGGTATGACGATTGGCCCAAGTAGCAGGTGCACATATGTTGTCCATGGAAGGACCTAAATAGAGACATTGAAGAAGTTGCCATGGACCTAGATGAATAAAGGTTTTGGTAAGGACAGACTTAACTTGTTGTATACAATTTGTCAACCATCTGGCTAAAGTTACCTTTGCAAATGATTTACCCAATTTAGTATCAGCAAAGGAGACAAATAACTGAACCATCTTTCTAATGTCTTTTGTTCTATGTAAGTAAAAACATAATTGTCCAATAACTGCAACATATATTCCCATTTGTTTGCAAATTAGGAAAGATAACTAGCAGATTAATGGACTAGTTGATGTTAGATTCCAACACCACCTTAGGAAGGAAAGAAGGATTTTTGTTGTAATGTTACTCTATTCCTGTGAAAAATTAAGTAAGGAGGTTAAGAAGACAATGCTTGAAATTCCAAAATCCTTCTAGCAGAGGTGATGGCTACTAAAAATGACAGTTTTCCAGGTCAGAAACTTTAGATCACATTTTACTTCTGGTTCAAAAGGGGAAGGAATCAAGGTCTGCAGTACCAAATTTAATTCCCATGGAGGAGTTGGATCTTTATAAGAAGGTCTGAAAAGAAGGGCACCTCTCAAGAAAGCCTTACAAAGTTTAGATAAAGCTAGGGTGGAATTCTCAAATCCAATGTGAAAATAAGAGATGGCTGCAAACTGAACTCTAATGGTTGAGGAGCTAGCTGCTTTGTTGAAAATTGTTGCCAAAAGTTCAAGGACACTTTGCACAGGGACTGAAAATGGGTCAATATGTTTCTGAAGCACCCAAAAAACAAACCTCTTCGATTTACTTCTGTAAAAGTTTTCTTCTGAAAGCTTTATGGGAAGATAAAAGTACATGATGGACAGGGGATGAGAGCATAGATTGTCCGGCTATTAAAGGAAGTTGAGAAACCATGCTGCCAGCTTTAGATTTGAGATATCCAGGAGAATCATGCCTGTTGGGTGAGACAGGAGGTCTGTAATTAGATCCAGAATTCAAACTGGGTAAATAAGACGAGGCCAAAGACATGGGAACCAAATCTGTTGAGGCCAGTAAGGTACGATAAGGATGACTTTGCTCTTCAACAGGAAAGCTTTCTGCAGAAATTTGGGGATCAACTGATTTGCAGGATACACATAGAGGAGACTGGGGGGCAATCATGTAGTCGTGTGGCCTCTGTGATTTCCTCCGGTGGGGGGATTAGGGCAAAGAAGCTGCTGCACTTGTTACTTAGTGGAGATACAAAGAGATCACAGCAAGCCTGGCCCCACTAGTGAAAAATAATTTCTGCCACCTTCATGTTGAGGGACTATTCATGAGGTAGAAGAACGGACCTGCGCAATTTGTCTGCTATCACGCTGGACTTCCACAGAATGTGCATTGCTATCAGAAACTGGTTGGATGAATTGCCCACTGTCACACACTCTGTGGACTTCTGGACACAAGGAAGAAGAGCTGGTTCCCCCTTGTTTGTTGATGTACCAAACTACTGACATATTGTCTGTCTGAACTGCAATTGACTCAAAAGGGAGAGAGTCTTAGAAGGCCTGCAAAGATAAGAGCACTGCTCTCATCTCCAGGACATTGATGTGCATGTTGGCCTCTTTGGGGGACCAAGTACCTCAGGTAGTTTTCCCCCGGAAGCGCCCCCCAATTTGGGATGTGCCTATGGTCACTATGGCCTTGGGCTGAGGGACAATGAAAGGATGGCCTTGTAGAACCTGATCGGATTGAATCCACCAACAAAGGTATCTCTTGCATAGCTGAGTGATTCTTTTTTGGGCTGATATGTGTTGGTAAAGAATAGACAATTGTGTTGCTAACATCCATTGAAGAATTCTCATGTGAAATTTTGCCGGAGGAACTAGGACTATAGCCGCAGACATTGATCCCAAGGCTTGTAGAATCACTCAGGCTGAGAGTGTAGTGATGCGTATTATTTTTCTGACCTAGAATGTGATAGTTTGTACTTTTGAAAGAGGAAGAGACGCTATCACTGATGCATGTTGAAATTTGTTGCTATGAATTCTAGTGTCTGAGACATTTCTGACCGAAATTTATTGTAATTTATATTTATCCCCAGATGGGAGCAAGTCTGGAGTACCTGATCTTGTGCTCCTCTTAGTAGATGCCTGGTTGGGGTGGTAATGAGTCAGTTATCCAAGTATGGAAACACTAGTAATCCATGCAGTCTTAACTGAGCGGATACCACTGTCATGCATTTGGGGAACACCACTAGGGACTGTGGTAAGGCCAAAGGGCAGTGCTCTTAACTGATAATGACTGGCTCCCAGTCAGAACTGTAGATACTTTCTGTATTGTCTGTTCATATTTATGAGATATGATGCATCCTGAAGGTCTATCGAGCACATCTAGTCATCATTGTACAAAAAGGGCAGAATGGATTGAAATGTGACTATCCAAAACTGTGTGTATCAAACTGATTTGTTCAAGTTGCTCTGATCCAAAATCAGTCTCCAGTCTCCTGCTTTCTTTGGCACTAAAAATAATGTTGAGTTAAGTTCTGGATTCTGTTTGGTCTGTTGGGACCTCATAGATGACTCTTTTTTCTAGCAGCTTTTATATTTCTAGTGCTGCTGCTTTCCTCTGACTGGGTGGAATATCAGAATCTGAATACAGATGGAGGAGGAAGGGAAAATGGAATTATATAACCTCTGGAAATAATCCTCTGCACCCACGTATCTTTTGTGATGTCTAGCTAGGCTCCCTGGTGCAGGGATAAATGACCCCCGATTCCCTCCCAGGGGGACAATCAGGCTTCTTTTCACGAGTGATGGCAGAGCCTGTCAAAGAAGAAATCTGTAGACCCTTGGTTCTGTGGGCCTCCTCGGTCATCTGGGTGATATCTTCCATTTGAGTTCACCCCTCTGCCTCTGGGGAAACTATCTTCACATGGATTTTAAAAAGGACCCTTGGACTTCGTGAACATTTTTCATCCTCCTTATTGGTTTCTGGAGAAGGTCCTTTGAGGGGTCAAAAATGTATTCCCACTGAAGAGAGGATCTTTCCATCCAGCTAGCACCTGGAGAGTGTGTCCTTCACTTTGGGGACGAATAATGAGGTTCCATCAAAAGGAGCATTAACAAAAGAGGACTTGAAGGGCTCTGCAAAGCCACACAAGTGCATCCAGGCATGCCTCCTGTGGAAATGTCTAAGCCCACTGCCCTTGAGGTACCTTCAGCTGTATGAGAGATAGGCCTCCTGGCCAAATTAGAAATTGATTGCAGAGTCACCAACTGTGAGGCTACAAAAGCCTGAGTCTCAGCAGTAGCGGTCCCAGAAAGGGATTTTGACAGTTTCTTTATCAAGTTCCTCTGTAGTCTTGTAAAGTGTGCAATCTGAGGGCAAAGGTCACTGAAGTACACACATGCTTCCCAAATCTGTCTAAAGCCCTAGACTCCCTGTTAGGGGGTTGGACAAAGGAACTCTGCTCCATAAGTTTCTTCTTAGTGGCCGATGCCATGACCAATCTATACTCCTAAACTCCAGGTGGTGCCAGAATCCAATCCAGTCTTTTGGGGATTGGCTCAGCTGTGTCTGGCTCCTTCCATTTCTGCCTAGAGATAAAGTCAATGAGCTTGCTAGTGAGCAGAGTTTCCCAGGAGGTAGACAGGCCAGACCCAAAGGCCTCCATGAATACCAATTCCTGGGGAAATGTTATCAGTAGACTGCTCTGCTTAAGAATCTCAAGGATGTCTCTGAAGGAGATGTCTTTGGTGGTGATCTTGGGGAATCTTTACCTTCATCAAAATCAGAATCGTTGGTTTTGGACTCCTGAGGGGAGTCCAAGTGCTTCCTCTTGATTTTCCTTTTCTTAGGGACTTATTTGGTGGGATGCACCAGAGAATATTGGAAGTGATAGTAATACCCTGCTGGGTAACCTGAAGACTTTTGAATGTCTGTCCCTCTGGCATAGAATGTTGAGGCGCAAGGCATAGAGGCACACAGGATACAGAGGGGAGCGCCAAGGGGGTAGGGACCATCCATCCTGCCGAAGCAGAGAACACTCTCTCTCCAGCACCTCAAAGCAGAATGCTCCAGGGAGAAGGAAGCTGGTGGATCCGAGTAGCCACACTTCCACATCATCGGCTCTTCTGCCATTAAGGCAGTCCACCCAAGACGGAGGTCAAAACAACTTTGGAGTCTACTATAACACACCTCAGATCCAACAGGGATGCTTCTGATCCAAGAATCATCCAGCTCTGAAACCATCAGAGCAAGTGCACTCAGAGACAGCCTCAGAGCCAAAGGTATTAATAGCTTTAGATCGGATCCAGATAATCCCAGGAGACTTGGATCCAAGGGCAGTGAAATGACAGGTTTGGTCAGAGAAGGAGCTGAGATTGTTGCTGTAGTACAAACAAGGACTTCCTGACCCAAAGGAGTAGGATCCCGGAAAACTCCCATCTGTATCTGCACTGAGAGAAATGTCCTCATCATTCTGTCCACAGCAGCCTTGGCCAGACTTCTGGAAGATTGAGAAGAAGTTACCAATGGGGACCAAGAGCATTGGCAGGTCTCAAGATACTGGGAAGGTACTCTAAAGGGTACTGGGTCAATGGAGAGGGAATACCTGGTCCTGGGCAAAGGCTTTGAATCCAAAAAGCTAGGATCTGAGGAAGCCGTTTTAAACTCTGATGCTAGCTGAGCTGGAGCAATCTTTGGATCCGATTTTCTGTTTTTTTTTTTTTTTTTTTTGGAGGTTCCATGGTAAGATCTGACAAGACAGTCAAGGAACTGGAAGGCAATGAAAGCTTAGATGCTTAGTTTTAGAGGTTGAGCCCCAAAAATAGCCTCTGAAAAGAAAGAAGGTAACAGTCCTTTCAGAATTAATTTATTTTTTCTATTGCTCACAGGTTGAAGAGCTTGCAGATGGAACATTCCACTTGTAAATGGTTTGGGCCCAAACAGTAGACACACAAAGTGTGCACATCGGAGAAAGGCAAATGTTTTTTTTTCGCTAACAGGCAAAGAGACAAAAAGACAAAAATACCAGCAATGGTAACTGTAATTACACTAAAAGCATGTAAAGAGGGAGAAGGGGGGAAAAAGCTTACCAACTATGAAGAAGATTACACTAAAAACGTTTAAAAGGGAGGAAACAGCAAGACATTTTAATTGTTTTATAGGAAATAAAGAAAAGAATGAACGCATCTTCCCACTGTACTCAAATGCTTGAGAGCTCAAAGCAACCAAGTTCAAATGTGAAAATGGCAAGCATGATGTCAGGTATGTTATAGGGTTGGTGCATTATGGGTAAGGGAGGAGCTCAAGAGTTTTTTTAGTGGCAATGAGCTAAAATTATGACCAAGTCAGATCCAAGAGTCAGATCTGAAAAGAGAGAAATGAATGAAAATTGACAACATCAGATCAATAACTATATACAGAATGAAATAAATAGGAGAATAAGGGGAGAGAAGCTGTGCTATTAGAGTCACCTCTACTCAATAACAGTACTGTAAGTTAAGTAGCTTCCACCGCTGCAGTCTTCTTTAGGGAGTGTCACTGCAAGAGCAAATCATTGTTTTCTGGTAGAATTTCCAAGCAGTACTTGCTTACTTGGGATATGTGGGCAGTTTTTAGGATTCCTGTAGGATGCCAATAACTGTCCAAATCTTAGATATCACTTTTAGCTTGTAGTGCTTGGTGAAGTTAAGGGCAGACACTCACATGGCAGATTCTAAAATATCCTATGCAAGAATATTTCTAAAGTAAGCAGCTGAAGGGGCAACCGTACCCCTCAATATTTTAATGCAAAAATTCAGAACAAACCAAAAATAATGGGGATGTTGAGGTCAAAGGCACAAGATTAGGGACAGATTTTAAATACAGTTAGAAACTGGCTGTTATAACAGTTTTGTATTAGTATGCATTTTCTGAAGGATGCAAGTCTGAAACTCAAATGCCCGTCATTATTTAATGGCTTCAGTTCTCAATGATTTGCCAGAAAATCATATTTTTTTTATGAGGAAAAGACAAAAATAGATGCAGAAATTTGGACATTCTGTGTAATTCTGGACAGTTTGGAATGGGGGGGGGGGGGGGATTGCAAACCTGACAGCAAGATTTTTTACTGTTTGATTCTCAGCTAGGGTACCTTCTGCACTGTCTGTGCATATCCTTCCTTGTGTTCACCTGGGTTTTCTCAGGGTACTTTGGTTTCCTCCTGCCTCTCAATGACTTGTAATAGGCAGACATAAATCAAAATTGTTCCTATGTGTGTGCAATGCATGTGTAACACATTATGACAATTTACTTCCATCTCCTACTTGCCTAGTAAACTCTGTGGATGGCAGCAGCTGTTTTCAAGGTTGCTATGGGAGTGGGATGCAACTCATTAGCATGGATGGATGGATGTAGCTAATGTTGCTGCTACCCTAGACGGGTGTATTCTAACAGTGTCTTTCATGGTTTATTGGACTTATAACAGCGAAAGCGAATATAGCTGGCTAATAAATTGACAAGATTTTTTTTAGTAACAGAAAAGCCTTCTACTGTATTAAACAATGATAAGTTTTCTTAAAATCTTTGGATTCCGCATATAGTATTTTAGCTGTCTATGCACATTTAGCATTGTCAGGTATACTTTCACCTATATTTGGTAGACTGGATAGAAACATGAAGACCAAACAGACTGATTAAAAGAATTTCCCTAGACAACTTGAAAATGAAAGACAAATTAGTCTTTAGAAGCATGCATTTGTTATGTAAGACAGAGTGATGTGGCATAACACATCAAAGCTTATAGTTCTGCAATTCTTCTGCATGAGGTCACAATGGTCAGCAAATATTGTTTTTAGAGAGTTACTTATGACCACTTTATCATATGGTTCAAATGAAAGCAGATTCAACTTTCCCAGCATGAAGTTCAAACCCCAGGGAAGAGAGAGATGTCTACTTTGATGGCTTAAATCTGTAACACCTTAATGAAAAGTTTCACAGATGAATTAGCTACTATCTGAGTAAAGGCAGATATAAGTGTAGAAAGAGGGGGAGGAGATGGCTGCCAGTGGTGTAGGTATTGTACTTTGCAGCGCAGAAAGGAACATATGGTAATAGCGTGTTTAACACTGGTGTCTTCTTTGCAGTTGTTTGTTCTGGAGTAATGTAGTACCCAAAAGTTTCAGAAATTGAATTAAGATGCCTTTTGGTGTACCTGCATTCACCGAGAGACACAGACTTTTGTAGTAAGCAATGAGCCAATTTGGACACAAGCTTTGAGACTGAGCAAGAAAGCAAAACCTTTCTTGTAGGTTTTAACAATGTATTAGATAACTGTACAGACCAAATGGATAAGATGCCAGTGGAAATGGCTATAATTAAGGAGGAGATGATAAAGCAGTAGCAAGATTTGGAAGGTTGTATAGCATAACCAACATTTTGGAATCAGCTGTCAACATGCAGGCCATACCGTTATGTTAGTGCACAGGAACAGTGACCACTCATGTTGTGAACCTTCAGGCTCTCTAAGTGAAGGTTGAATGCCTGGATAACAGAACGTGACAAAACAACCTTAGAATGTTAGTGGGGGGGGGGTGAGAGCACAGAAAGTACAGCTGTGTAAGTTGCACTTAACCATAACAGCAGATGTTTGAATTCCTCACTGCTGCAGTACCCCTTAGAGTGACTATGTGGGTTCTTTTCTGCATACGGAACAACAACCAACCAACTTCAAAAAGCTCTGGCTTCCTCCCACTGCAAATCAACTAATCCAAAGGAGGGGAAATCAGCAGTCAGATTAAAGCTTTCTTCAAGACTTTCTTGCCAATACAATGAGTAATGAGCCTACCAATCCTGAAATAACCAACCAATAATAACAATTAAAGATATTAAGTAGAAACAAACACAACCCTACTTTATACCCAAGTACACGTATATACAAGAGTAAGAGGATAGAGGATGGATGCAGCCACTGCAGTAGTAAGGAATTTATATCTACTGTTACAGGCAAGTGCAATTTATGCAACCTTATTATGTTCATCACTCCCATTGGCCTACCCATCCTTGAAGAAGGAAGGATATGGACACATGAGCCCCTTCCTAGCAAAGTTTGACCTGGACCTAGAAAATAAATCCAGTTTGCAAAAGTACAGAAGACCATGTAGCTACCTCTAGAATACTTCTTAGAGTCCACCACTTTCTAGTATGCCATCAGAGAAGACAAGGCTCTAGTGGAATGTGCCTTGATACTACCTGTAATAGATTTGGCATGGTGGGAATAACAAAAAATAATAACTGAGAACATCCACCTGGAGATTGTCTGTTTAGACCCAGGGTTTCCCCCTTTTCCCCTTGATAAGAAGTATGTAGATGATCAACTTTTTTAGAGACTATGCTTGGTGAACAACTTATCTCTTTCTTCCCCATCATGCCTCCAACATTTGCTATCTACCTTAGGAAAAATTATTTGGAGTCTGACTGAGGTATAAAAATACCTATGCAAACACTTCCAAGAAGAATCCTAAACCTTTTAGACTCTGTTGCATACTTGGGAGCCATATATGTCCTCCCATTGTTCCCTTGTAAATTGCTTATCCAATCTCTCTTCCCAATCTTTTCTAACTTTCTTTGATTGATTCTTATAATTATTGTGCAGCATTTTATGTACCCTATTAATTATTGTTTTTTTAACAATATCTTCTGTTCTAGAGTCAACTAAAAACTCAACCAGAGCAGGTCTTTCACTTAGGATTCCCCTGTCCCTTTCTATTTGCATATACTCTGATATCAATCCCTGATAGGGAAAGGCAGTCTCTAGCCTGCAGTCTGAATGTCTTCTTGGTCTCATCCCATTCTACTACCTTCCCCTCTCTAGTTGTTTGTTCCCAATACCTTCATTATTTTTTCAGTTTTCTGTAGTAAATTCCATCCCTCTCTTGCTTATTCTCTGTACCTCTGCCTGCCATCATCCCTATCAGGAAAATCTTCTTTCTGCATTCTCATGTTGGCTTGGTTCTTATAATACTTCCTGATACTTTATGAATATTATTTTTCTATTTAACTGTTGTAATTCTCCTTAAGGATTTGAATCCAAAATCCCATTGTCTTCTAGTTTCTTGAATTTCCCATCTGCTTCATCATCATCTCTTTCTACTCTGAATTATAATATTCTGCTTGTGTTATGTATATCATCCCTAACTGAGAAGCTCTAAAATATCCCTTTACATCAGGTAACCCTAAACCACCTTGTTATATTGGAAAGATCAACTTATCCCTATTAACCCTTGTCTTTTTCCCCTTCAAGACAAATTACTTCAACTCATAAAACAAATAACAAGGAGAAAGATGACAACCCTGCCTGTTGTTTCTCTTCAGCCACAAATTACTGGAGAGTGGAAATAGTCTGTTTTGACATGGATTGTCCTTTCTTTGTTCAACATAAGAAACAAATAGCTGATCTAAGAACTTAGTTCTGTCAAGATAGTACCTGAGCTGCCTATGCACATCTAGAGTATGAAGAATCCTTTCTCCCTGGTTTTGAGGATCCAGATAGAACACTGGAAGATTGATGGCTTGGTTCAGTGTAAACTGTTTGCCTTTCACAGTTTAGTACATAGTATTCCTGTCACTTCTGTTCTAAACATGCAAAGACAGCTCTGCTAAATATAAGTACCTGTTTAGAACAGAAGTGAAGGGAATTCTATGTGCTGAACTGTGAAAGACAGTTTGGATAAAGAAATATTTTTTTTTAACTGGAAACACTGCTATTTGTTTTAATGCTTGCAAATAAGATTGTGTTATCAAGCTTGACTGTGATGCCAAAAACTCTGATGAACAATATGGTCTAACTGACTGTCATTTATAGCCTGCAAGTCGATCAGGGATAGCAAGTTGTTATGGTATGACCTGCATCAAGGGAACAATGAATGAATTATTTGCTTTTAAGCAGTATGTGGTTTTAAGGAATCTTCTTCCTCAATTCTATTAAGTTCAAAAGCTTTGACTGATGACACTATATAATATGGTATTTTGCATTTGTAATTCATTCTGATGAAGTTCTGATTACAACAGGATGTAAAATGCTAAATCTACATGGTTTTCTTTATTGAATAATGCATTTTTGCAGTGATACAAGCTTGGACTTTCATTTGTGTGTAGTATGCTTTTTGTCTACTACCTTTTTACTGGTTTTAAAGTCCTGGAGCAGACTTTGTTCAGTTCTCTGTTTTGAAAGGCGGGAAAACAGATCTGTATAAGGTATTCCCCTCAAGTTGATGAATTCCTATAAGACTCCCTTATTTAGTTTCAGTTCATGAGGATGTGTCTATCTTGAATGAGGAGTTCCACAGGTTATGCACCTTCTCCCAGTAGAAAATGCCCCCAAGTGAAATCTGAGACATCTGTAGTTACAAATTGCCTTGAGGTACAGAAGAAAAGGGGATACCTTGACTTGCTTCTATCTATGGTCTCCACCACGGCAGTTCCTTTTTGCAAAAGCCCAAAACTGGAACTGGAATCTGAAATTCCAGAGAAATGAGAATCATAGAAGCCATGAACCCCAGGATTCTAAGATACTCACTGGATGAAGTTTGAGACTAATATGAGAACATCAAGAAAGTTTCCAGATAAACATTTACCTTTCTGTGTCAAAAAAAAACTTTCTGTTGAGAGGTTTCTGTAAATCATCCCAGAATGACAATCCTGTGTGACAGGGTAAAGGAGGATTTCTTAACATTTATTTGGAATCCCATAGTGGACAGAAGAGAAGACCCCAGTTCCAATTATGCTTGATATCTGTGAAAAGACTCTGCAAAGATGAGGAAGTCATCTAAATAAGGAATACATAAATGTCATTCAGTCTGCAACGAGCTATGGCTGGAGCTAGATACTTAGTAAACACTCTCTGAATTGTAGATAACCCAAAAGTTAATGCAGAGAACAAATAGTGTGACCCACACACAAAACTTAAAGAGAAATATCCTGAAGCCTATGGCTATGGAAATATGATGATATTCTTATTTAAGATTTAATTTACCATAAAACTCCCTTGGGATAAGAGATGTTATAGATTCTGAAGGATCAGCATCTTGAATGTTGGTACTTTCACATACAGATTTAGAAAGGAAAGCTCTTGAACTAGTCTCTAAGAAGACTCTAATGTTGGTTCCAGAAACATTCTGGAATACGTCTTTCTCCCTTTGATTTAATGGTAGTGGATCTATGAATCCTAGGGTGACAAAGTGCTGAAGAATCTAAAGAAAAAAACTCTGTTTGATTTGGAGGATGGGGAGGAACTCACCTTAAAGGAGCTGTTTGCATTTAGTACAAACTGCATACCTCCTAGCCACTTTTGGCACCCAGGATACTGAAGCAATCTGTTGCCAAAGGGAAATGCACAGAGCTAGTTTCTGGGAAAGATTTACAGAGATGGCACTGGAGGGGTGGGGAAGGGGGGGAAGAATGCTGGTATACTTATTCTGAAACATTACAATGCCCCTTTTTTGCAAAAGATCCTTCATACTTGCTATTCCCCTCCTGGCATCTCTCTGGTTCTGTTTGGCTTGAGAAAGCAGGGATTGTTTGCTCTGTTTCTTAAAAGTAGAAGAGGTTTTGGTAGATTTATAAGGGCAGAGCTGAAAAATATTAGAAACTTACAGTATTAGTCTCTCTCTTTCATCAAACTGGTTGAGGTCCTGAGTAGCAGACAGGCCATATAAATACCCTTATCTAAAGCTGACTTTTCCTTATCTAGACCTAGAGAAACTTCTGATTATGTAACCAGGCATATCCCTTCAATACTGTAGTGGTAGCAATGGCCCTATACACAGAATTTTAATAATCATTATTATAACAGTCACAATCTTTAAGACATGCACTGATACTTGAGAAATGTTAAACAATGGAAGTCGGATAGGCAATGCCTTCATGAGGAAGTATAGCAAACAATTCTCTCAAACTGCCTGCACAAAAAGAATACATCTTAACAAATGATTCTGATTGTTAAAAATTCTACATGACAAAGTGGAAGAAGAAAATACTCTCTGATCATTTCTGTCCAATACATTTCCTTCTTTATCCACAAAAGTAGGACTGGAAGAAACTAAGTCTATTCCCAGCTATTGAAGATGTGGATATAGCCACAGGTCAGACCCGAGGTATGAAAACAAGAAGTTATGTACTCACCATAACGTTCGATGTATGTAGTCCATCTCGCCTCATATTCTTACCCATGGGTTCGGAGCCGAATATCAGCTCTGACTCGGCCTATTTACTAGCTCAAAGTGTCTGATTGGCTGGGCTAAAAGGGTATCCCATAGTACACTGCTTCACATCCCCAGATCTAGTTTGCTGCAAACAACTCAGTTATTGCATACATAACACACATCCATACAAACAAATTATCCAAACAAATTAATCAAAGGGACTCTGCATGATAAAATCTAACCTCCAAATCCTCCAGGCAGGTGGAAGGCAGGAGGGTAAGTAAGAATGTGAGGCGAGATGGACTACATACATCGAACGTTATGGTGAGTACATAACTTCTTGATGTTATGTAGTCCTATCTTGCCTACATTCTTACCCATGGGACAACGTCCCTAGCACCTACAACCTAGGTGGCTCATAGGAAAATACTCCTGAGAACTGTGGAGCCAAATGAAGATCTGCCCCTGGAAACCACGTCCAATTTGTTATGAGAGACAAAAGTGTGAGGAGATGCCCAAGTGGCCACAGCACATATATCATCCATCGACAATCTAGCTTGATAGGCTGTGGATGTGGAGACAGCTCTTGTGGAGTGGGCTTTAGGTGGAAAGGGCAAAGTTTTACCTGCTGTGTAATAAATGAAGGAAATACAGTTGGCTATCCATCTAGAGAGTGTGACCTTGGATACCGAAGAACCAAGCCAGTTTTCGGAAAAGGAGACAAAGAGTTGGTCAGATTTCCGAATATCTTTTGTCCGATGGAGATAGAAGCTTAACTGTTTATGTACATCTAATTGGTGAAATCTGAATTCTGCCTTGTTGGAAAAATTGGGGAAGAAAACTGGCAGCTCAATAGACTGATTTATATTAGACAGGGAAGCCACTTTGGGATGGAATGACGGGCTTGGTCTAAGGGAGAATCTATCTTTATGGAAGATCAAATATGGTGGTTTGATGGAAAGGGCTTGGATTTCGGACACCCGCCTCGCTGAAGTGATAGCTATCAAAAGACTGTTTTCCATGTAAGAAACTTTAACTCGCAGGTAGCTGCAGGCTTGAAGGGTGGAAGAGTGAGGGCTTGAAGAACAAAATTCAGGTCCCAGGGCATAACAGGTTGTGATACTGGGGGACGAAGCACTAGGATACCTTTAAGGAATGCTTTACATAGCCTGTGTGCCATAAGGCTAGGCTCATTGGCCACGTGGAAGTTTGATATAGCCGCCAGCTGAACGTTGATGGTGGCTGAAGTGGACCCCTGATAGAACAATATAGACAAAAATTCCAAAACAGAATCAATTGGAGCCGTGTAGGGATCAATGCCTCTGGAATGAGCCCAAATAGAGAATCTTTTCCATTTGCTAAAGTAGATTTTTCTAGTGGATGATTTATGAGAGGACGACAAAATGTGGACTAGGTCTGGCAAAAATTTATGGCATCTGACTAAAGATATAAGTGGAGTAGCCAGGCTGTCAGCCGGAGTGTCCTCAGAGAGGGGTGGAACTGTCCCAACATGTGTGTCAGTAAATCTGGAAGGGGTTCCAGAATCTAACGAGTATCCACAAGGTAGGGTTGAAGAAAGGGGAACCATACTTGACGAAGCCAGTGTGGGGCAATCAGAATCATCCTGCTTCCCAAGGATTGTGCTTTCTGAATCACCCTTGAGAGAAGCGGAAACGGAGGGAAAGCATAAAGCAGACCGGAGGGCCAATTGTGAGCTAGAGCGTCCCTGGGTGATTCCCCCGGTGGGGGGAATCAGTGAGAAGTAGTTGCTGCATTTCGCATTGAGAGGGCTGGCAAAAAGGTCGCAGCAAGGCTGACCCCATCTGCTGAAGATTCGCTCTGCCACCAGGTGATTCAGGGACCACTCGTAGGGCATTAGAATTGCCCTGCTTAGCTTGTCCGCTATCACATTGGTCTTCCCCGGGATGTGCGTTGCCACTAGGAACCGTTGGGAAGCTATTGCCCAATGCCACACGTGCATGGCCTCCCTGCATAGTGGATAAGATTGGGTTCCTCCTTGCTTGCTGAGGTACCACACTACTGACATGTTGTCTGAGTGTATAGCAATAGTCCTTAGAGGGAGGACATCTTGAAGTGCCTGCAACGCAAGAAGCACTGCTCTCATCTCCAGGATGTTTATGTGCAAATGTATCTCGTGCTCCTGCCACGTGCCTTGGACCATCCTGCTGAGATAATGCCCCCCACACCCTATCTGGGAGGCATCCATGGTTACTGTGGCCACAGGGACGGGTGGTACAAAGGGTTTTCCTACGTTCAAGTTGTTGGTGCACAGCCACCAACGGAGGTCCTGCTTGCATTTGTCTGTCATTAGGATTGGATGGGATAGCGGAAGTCTTCGGAGGGACCACTGGACAAAGAGAAGCCATTGAAGAATTCTCATGTGTAATCTCGCTAACGGGACCAACATGATAGTAGCTGCCATGGTCCCTAGGAGTTGAAGGATCAGTCTTGCCTTCGCATGTGTCAGAGGCATTAGCGTAAGAATTTGTTGTTGCAACCCTGTGATTCTTTCTTGTGGTAGGAACACTCGCATTTGAATGGTGTCCAGCTCTGCTCCTATAAATGTTATATGCTGTAAGGGCAACAAGGCAGATTTTTTTCCAGTTTATCGTGATGCCTAATTGGTGACATAGACTGATGGTAGTGTCCCTGGTCTGAATTAGTAGATGCCTGGTGGGGGCGGTGAGGAGCCAGTCGTCCAGGTACGGAAACACCTGGAATCCTTGACGTCTCAAGTGAGCCGTCACCACTGCCATACACTTGGTGAACACCCTGGGGGCTGTGATGAGACCAAAGGGCAGGGCTCGAAACTGGAAATGTCTGGCTCCCAGCCAGAAGCGTAGATGACACCTGGATGCCCTGTCCATTTTGATATGGTAGTAAGCATCCTTCAGGTCGATGGAGCACATCCATACTTCCTTTCCCAACAATGGGAGAATAGATTGTATGGTGACCATATGGAATTTGGACTTGTGTACGTACTGGTTGAGTTGACTGAGATCTAGTATGGGTCTCAGGTCCCCTGTTCTTTTCGGCACCAAAAAGAATCTTGAGTAAGTCCCTAATCCGATTTGGTCTGAGGGGACTGGTTGGATGACTCCTTTTTCTAGCAGCTGAGATATCTCTGAGGCTGCTTGATCCCTTTGGCTGGTTGGAACGTCTGGGATTTTTCTTATGGGAGGGGGTACTGAAGAGAATGGAATGGTGTAACCTCCAGAAATTATCCTTAATACCCATCTGTCCTGGGTGATGTTTTCCCAGGCTTACGGATACAAGGAAACTCGACCCCTGACTGGCTCCAGATAAGCACAGTCGGGCACACCCTCAGGAATGAGAGTATGGGGAGCCATGAAAGGAGTCGCGGTCCCCAGAATTGCAGGGACCCCCTCTGCCTCTGGGGCGACGTCTCCCTGAATAACTCCCCCCTCCCCTGCCTCAGGAGGGGGTTTCACCTTGTGCGGCAGGAAAAAGCTTTCTGATTTCCTGAACCACATCTTTCCCCCTCGCTGAGCCTTAGGATAAGGCCTAGACGGGAGGGAAAAACAGACCCCTACGGCAGATAGGGTCTTTCCCTCTTGCTCGCACCTGGTGAGGATGTCTTTCACTTTGGTCCCAAACAAGGAGGAACCATCAAAAGGGGCATCAGTGAAGGAAGACTTGAAGGCCTCCGCAAAGTGACACAAGCACAGCCAGGCTTGCCATTTAAGGGTTACACCTGAGCTGGCCGCCCTACTTGCTCCCTCGGCCGCATACGAAATGAGTCGCATGGACGAGTTTGCGATGTAGTTGAGGGTAGAAATCTGTGCGTTGACTGTCTGCGCCACCGCTTCAGGTATGTTACCCGCAAGAGTATCTCCCAACTCCTTAAGATCATCTCTCTGGAGCTGAGTGAAATGAGATAAGCAATTCAGCGACCTTAAGGTAAAGGTGGCTGAAGACAAGGTACGCTTCCCGTACCGGTCCATAGTCCTAGACTCCTTGTTAGGAGGATGGACCGAAGAGGAAGACTCTGCAACTTCCTTCTGGGTGGCTGCCGCTACCACCATGGCATCTACCGGGACTCCCTTTGTCAGAAATTCTTGTCCATGAGGGGCGGAGAGAACTTTGTTGGGGCGCTGAGGTACCACAGAATCAGGGTTTTCCCACACCCTTCGATAAATAAGGTCAAGAAGCTCATCAAAGGGTGGAGACACCCAGGAGGCAGAAGGTTGAGCACCAAAAGCCTTCAGGAATACTGACTCCTCCTCGAAAGGGGTTTTGGAAGGCCAGCCTCCTCTTTGTTTCAGTATCTCCAGGATATCGGAGAAGGAAACATCATCAGAGGAAGACTTGAGGGATCCTTCCGATTCCTCAAGGTCAGTATTGGAAGTGAGAGACTCGTCCTGGGAGTCTATGTGCTTCCTCTTGCACAATTTCTTTCTGGGGGGTTCCTCAGGCACAGGCTCTGATCGACCTTCAGAAAGTGGGGGACTGCTCGTGGGGGTATCCTTAGGGCCTGGCGCTCTGCTGTCCAAGGATAGGTAGGTGTCAGAAGCTCTCGCCAGAGTGGTAGGGGATGGAATGACCGACCCGAGTGACGTAGCTGACAACCTAGCCAGCGCGCTCCGCATGGCCTTGAAGGTGGGTCCCCCCGAGTTCGAGGACCGACCGGCCTCAAAGGCCATGACCGGGACCGGGGTCCCCCCAGCCGATGCACCAAGTGGGAGACTTGGAACCGAAAGATGTCCCGAGGCATCCCCTTCGGGTCTGACCGAGGAGACCCGAGTCTCGAACCCTGTGAACGGAACCGACATGGTCAGAGCCAAGGTCGGCACCGATAAACCCAAAGGGGGTTTCGGAGCCGGCGCAGGAACATCACCCAGAGCGGAACATACTGGCTCCGACAGCAAGGATGTGCTCGGAGGAGTAATCGATGAAACAACCAGAGGAATTGGCTCCGGAGCCGACTGAGTCGGAGCAGAAAACAATTTAGCCAACACCGGCGACAGCAAGAGCCTCTGCACCACCCTATCCACGTCCAAATCAGAAAGCCTGGAGGATTTGGAGGAGATGGATGGAGACTGAGACCTCTTATCTGGTGAACCATGCCTCACACTCAGCGACCAGCTCCGAATAGGTTCGAGAATGATCGGAGCGGACGCTGATTCACTTAACACAGATACCTCCTGCGGCCCCGAAGACAGTGGAGCCGAGGAAGCAGTATCCAATATAGTAATCTTCTCTGGAGGCTCTGAAGATGCCGATGGAGCCGGAGACCTTTTCTTGGACTTGGAGGACTTAGATTTCAACTGGGAGCTGGGAGTCGAATCTATAGCCTCCTCAAAAGATGGTTTAAGCAGTCCCTTTAAAATCAATTTGTTTTTCCTCTCTTGGAGCACCCTAGGACTGAAGGCATGGCAAAAGCTATACGACTCCTGTAAGTGGATGGCTGCAAGACAGTAGACACAGAGTGTCCATCCATGATGGACATTTTATATCCGCACTTTGAACACTTTTTAAAGTCAGAAGGCTTATGTTCTTTCTGATCTTTAGACATATCCGAAGAGTTAACAACTTCCAACGGGCGCAAAGCACACAGCGTTAACTACAGTTAACAACTACCAAAAAGGCGGGAAGCCCACAACTTAGACAGCAGATAGTACCACAGAGAAAAGCAAAGCTCTTAACCAACAAACAATTAGCAACAAGAACACAAAGAGAGAACCTCTAACTTAAACGGTTCTCAAAAAAAATACAATAAGAAACAGACAAACTACTCAACTAAGGGAGGACTAGGTCCTCTAACTAAAACGGGCCTAGCCCGTGGGAACAGTTAGGGATACCACAAAAAACACCAATAAACACACAAACACAACTACCGCAGCAAGAGTAGCTATTAAAATAGCTTTTTAAGTATAAAGCAACCAATTTCTCAAGAGAAATAAGTCAAAAAAGGGTACTTAGCCACAGCCAAGCAAAACCACGTCCGAGCTCTACAAGCGGCAAACGAGATCTGGAGATGCGAAGCAGTGTACTATGGGATACCCTCTTAGCCCAGCCAATCAGAGACTTTGAGCTAGTAAATAGACTGAGTCGGAGCCAATATTCGGCTCCAAACCCATGGGTAAGAATGTAGGCGAGACAGGACTACATAACATCAAATGTTTGCAAGTTTGAGAAACTTTGCAGGTCAATTTGCCTTTTTGGGAATTGAAGGTTGAGAGTAAGGATTACTGCAGGCAGCATTAAATACATTCTCTAAGGTTGGCAAAGTAGGAGGTATGGGAGTGGAATAAGACATATCTACTTAACTCATTCACTCCAATGAAGATCAGGAAGTTTGCACTGTAACTTCCAATGGCCGGAGCCTAAGCCTTTTGACAGAATCAATTTATGTCCTCACATTTCAAACAAATGTTCATATCTCTGGAACCATAGGGATTATGAAAGAAGTATAAATGGCAAACTCTTCAGCACAAACTATTTTTTATACTGGTAGTATTCTTTAGGTTCTAGGTATTAAACCAAATTTTATGTCACAGTAAACACAGTAACTATTACATTTGTAATATTTTGTATGCAACTTAGAACACCTCAGCAACCAGTCAAGTTACACGCATACTGTCAGCAGCATTTTATTCACCTAGCTGAGAGCTTTCATTTGAGGCCAAGGAGTTCTGCCTGTCTTAGTGGTTGCGGAGATATTTAGAAAAATGTGAAATTATATCTATATAAATTAATATCATAAAAACAATTAATATCTATTTACCTACACTAGAGAGAGGTGAAATATTATTACAATTGAGTTTATTTTGTAAGCTTTAAGATGAAATATTTTAAAGCATTGTACATAGCATGGTTTTGGAATTATTGATACAAATATGAACAAGCAATATTTGATGCCTAGAGGCATCAGTAGGAGTTAAGTGCAGCTGCACCTGGAGGCTTCAAATGAATGTAATGAGTTAACATATAATGTCTCCTCAGTTCACGGGGAACATCCACCTGTTCCAATAAAACACCTCATTCATCCAAGCTACTCTCTGAGATAAGGAAAAATTCCTCCAAGAAAGGATTGTGAGAACCAAATTTGCTCTGAATCATATAGTTGGGTTTGTGAATCTGCCGGAGAAAGTCCAGTTGTGTAAGGAAAATTGCCATAACATTAGATGATCACTGTTGCAGCAGCCTTAGCTGTATGGGGTTATATCCTGCCAAGGATATAACAGCTGGCCAGCTTCCAAAGCTTCAGGGAACCTTTGACATGCTCAAACCATTACACAGCTAGAGCTGTGCTGCCTAAAATCAAAGGTTTGAGTGCCAGGCCCTGACAGGACACAGCTAGGAGTAAAAAAAAAAATATATATATATATATATATATATATATATATATATATATATATATATCTATATATATATATATATATATATACACACACACACATATATATATATATATATATATATATATATATATATATATATATATATACATGGGAGTGCTACAGAATCCTGAAAGCCCAAAATCCTGAGACCAAAATCCAGAAAGTTCAAAATCCTGAAAACTCAAAATCCTCTAAACACACATGATACCAACACTTACTATATTCCAGCACAAGTACATACAGAAACATATTACCCTTCAACTATATAAAGGGGGGCAAGCGCCCCTGCACCCCCCGCACCCCCTGCTACTTGTATATAACAACTCTGAGATTGCACTTCAGTACACTAAGTGCAATCTCAGAGTTGATATATTTAAGTAGCAGAGGGTGTGGAGGGTGCGAGGGGGCATGCCTCCCTGCTTATACCTGGAGAAGAGTAATATGGTTTGTGTTTTATTTGTTTCTGTATGCTCTTGTGCTGGAATATAGTAAGTGTTGGTATCCTGTGTGTTTTCAGGATTTTGGGCTTTCAGGATTCTGTAGCGCTCCCATATACATACATATGCACACCTTGGCAAAATCAAAAAAACACAAAGGCGGATGGAGGGAGTGAGTGGCTACTGCAGCACTAATCATCTGAACATATACAGTTATGGAAAGTTTACTTACAAAATTGTATTATGTTTATCATATTGATCACTGCTGCAGTAACCTAAACTACATAAGTAGAGTAGCCTAGCTTACTACATTTTGAGGTGAAAGGGGAAGGGTCCAGGAGCCCCCATAGACTGGTCATAGCAAAGCGTAATCTACACTTAGAGAAAGAATCAATTTTGTAATGCTTTGTAAAAGTACACACAGAGGACCGAGTTACTGGTTGCAGAATGCTACTAGGATCCAATCCTTTCCAAAAAGCCATAGATGAAGCTACAGCTCTGGTAGAGTTGGCCTTAATCCTGCCTGGAGTAGTTATGCTGTGGTGACAATATCAAAAGGTAATAGCCTGAGATAACTATGTGTTTTGACACAGGTTGTTTCTTCTTTTCACCTTCAAAAGAAATGAACACCTGATCCACAGATCTGAAAGATTTTTGTTCCATCAAGATGGTACCTGAGCTGTATGTGAACATCCAAGGTATAGAGTATCCTTTCTCCCTCATTTGTAGGTTCAGGAAAGAAGATGGGGAGATGAATAGTTAAGTAAACTTGGATACCACTTTTTATTCACAAAATAAGAAGTTATGTACCTACCATAACGTTCCATGTTAGTTGTCTTCTCTCGCCTTCTTTCTTGCTTGATGGGTTCGGAGCCGATCCCTCGGCTCCGACTCGGCACTTGCTAAGCTCGAGAGTCACTTTTACCAGCTCGAGGCAGCCCCATATCCCATGATGCAAGGCGGTAAGTACCCAGATCTCGTTTGCTGACAAAGGGCAATAGCACCAAGCATAAAATACTTCCCAAAGGAAGAAAGAAAACTTACAGATAGAAAAAGGACCAGGTCTGAATGGTCTTTAACATAACAGTTTCTTATACAAGGTCTGTCCAGGCCAGGGGGAAGGAGGGAGGGTCGCAAGAAAGAAGGCGAGAAGACAACTAACATGGAACGTTATGGTAGGTACATAACTTCTTAATGTTAAGTTGTCAATCTCGCCTTCATTCTTGCTTGATGGGACCGCGTCCCTAGCACCTCTATCCTGGGTGGCTCAATGGAACAAACTCTTGAGGACTGTAGAGCCAAAACTGGCTCTGTCCCTGGAGGCCAAGTCCAATTTGTAATGGGAAATAAAAGTGTGAGGAGTGGCCCAAGTGGCGCTGCACAAATAGTGTCCAAAGGAAGTGTAGCTTGAAAAGCTGTAGAAGTAGCTAAGCTCCTAGTTGAATGTGCTTTAGGTTTTGAGCACAGCTGTTTTCCCTGAGTATAAATTTCAGAGATGACGAAGAAAGCCATCTGGACAAGGTCACTTTAGAAACAGGAAGGCCTTTTTATTATCCGCATAGGAAACAAAAAGTTGATCAGATTTTCTAAATTTTTTTGTTCTGTCCAAATAATATCTAAGTTGACGGTGGACATCAAGATAATGTAGCTTTTGTTCAGCTCTATCTGAATAGTTAGGAAAAATACAGGAGATCAATGGATTGATTCAGATTGTTCTTTGAAGCGACCTTAGGTAAAAGGTTGGATTAGTTCTCAAAGATACTCTGTCTTTGTGAAAAACCAAATAGGGGGTCGAACCGAAGAGCATGAAGTTCAGACACCCTCCTGGCAGATGTAATAGCCACTAGGAATAAAGTTTTCCAAGAAAGATATTTCAGGGAACAAGAAACAGCTGGCTCAAAGGGGGGAAGAATCAAGGATGTCAGCACTAAATTTAGATCCCACTGAGGAGGAGGATTCCTGATTGGAGGCTTTAGTAGGAAAATTCCTTTCAAGAAGGCCCTGCAGAGCCTATGGGACATAATATTATGATCTGCTATCCCGACATGAAAATTGGAAATAGCAGCCAATTGAACTCTGACTGTGGAAGAAGAGGAGCCTGCATGAAAAATCTCTGCTAAGAAGTCCAGGACTGCCTGAACAGGGGCAGTAAAAGGATCAATATTTTGGGCCTTAGCCCAATAAGAGAAACGTTCCATTTGCTTGTGTAAATCCTCCTGGTAGAGGATTTTAGCGAAGCTACTATGATGTCTCTAACTGGGTTAGAGATCAAAGGAAGCCTGGCTAAGGAAGGAAGTGGAGCAACCATGCTGTGAGGTTGAGAGAAGGGATTGACCGGTGCAGCTGACCCGATTGGTGAATCAGAAGATCTGGCACTGGGTCCAGATGCCACGGCTGTACCAAAAGGTGATGATGGAGGAACGGGAACCAAACTTGTCGAGGCCAGTAAGGGGCAATGAGAATCAATTTGGCTCTCAAAACGGTAGCTTTCTGGATCACCTGAGGGATCAGAGGAAATGGAGGGAAGGCATAAAGAAGTCCCTGGGGCCAATCCTGGGTCTGAGCGTCTCGGGGGGATGGCCTGATAGAGGGAAGAGGCTGAAGAAGTCTGGACATTTGCTGTTTTGGGGAGTAGCAAAAGATCGCAACATCGACCCCATTCCAGAAAAATCTCTTCCGCTATAGATTGCTTGAGAGACCACTCGTGAGGCATGAGGATAGCTCTGCTCAATCTGTCCGCTATAATGTTGGTTTTCCCAGGGATATGCGTTGCTACCAGAAACCGATGAGAGGAGATCGCCCATTGCCATAGTCTGAGCGCTTCTCGACACAAGGGGTAGGACTTGGTTCCGCCCTGTTTGTTGATATACCAAACTACAGACATGTTGTCTGTGTGGACTGCAATTGTCCCTACGGGAAGAAAGACGTTGAGGGCTTGCAGCGTTAAAAGCACTGCTCTCATCTCCAGGACATTTATGTGCAGATGGTACTCGAACGGCTGCCACGTCCCATGAACCATCCTGCCCTGATAATGACCCCCCCACCCGATCAGGGAGGCATCCGTGGTGACAGTGGCTATCGGGGATGGGGGTACAAAGTACCTGCCTTGGTGAACCTGAGACGATGTGATCCACCAAGCAAGATGCTCTTTGCATGTCTGTGTCACCAGAATCTGGTGACGCATTGGAAGTTGCTGGTATGACCACTGTGTGAACAGCATCCACTGAAGAAGGCGCATGTAGAATCGAGCCAGGGAAGAAGAGTAATGGCCGCAGCCATGAGACCTAATACCTTTAGAACCATTCTGGCCTGTATTTTCTTGCTGGCCAGAATGATCCTGACATGAGTCTGAATGTCTGAAACTCTTTGTTCTGTAAGGGTAGCTGACATCCGAACAGTGTTTAAGTTTGCGCCTATGAAGGTAATAGACTGGCAGGGCGATAAGGATGACTTTTCGAAGTTGATTGAGATGCCCAAATGAGAACAAAGGTCTATTGTGTAATCCCTGGCTTGTATAAGCTGATGCCTGGTGGTGGCTGACAGGAGCCAGTCGTCGAGATACGGAAACACCTGGAATCCTTGACGTCTCAGGTGGGCCGTGACCACTGCCATGCATTTGGTGAACACTCTGGGGCTGTAGTGAGACCAAAGGGCAGGGCTCTGAACTGGAAATGACTGGACCCCAGCCGAAAGTGGAGAAATCTCCTGGAGCGTCTGTGAATTTTTATGTGATAGTACGCATCCTGAAGATCTATTGAGCACATCCAGTTGTCCTTCTGTAAGAAGGGCAGAATTGACTGAAGAGTGACCATTCGGAATCTTGTCTTCCTGACAGACTTGTTGAGTCTGCTGAGATCCAATATTGGTCTCCAGTCTCCCGTCTTTTGGGGACCAAAAGAACCTTGAGTAGATCCCCGGCTCTGAATGGTCTATTGTAACTGGCTGAATGGCTCTTTTTTGCAGTAGTTTTGAGATTTCTGACTCTGCAATCTCCCTTAGACTGGGTGGTACATCTGGAAGGGAACTTGAGGGAAGGGACTTTCCTCGAAAGGAATTATGTAACCCTTGGATATGATCGACTGTACCCATCTGTCTTGAGTGAGGGAATGCCAGGCTTCTGGGTACAGTGATAATCTTCCCGACTGCCTCCAAGGAGGGACACCCTCGCAACTCCTCTGGGATGCTGATAGGGCTTGTCAGAGAGATGCTCCCTGTTTCCCTGCTTCTTCCGACCCCCTCTGCCTCTAGAGCGGCGTCTGTTGTTGTTACCCCTCTGGCTCTAGGGGTAAACTGACCACGGGAAACCGGAGTGACTCCTTGGTATTTACGGAACCACAACTTCCCGCCCTTCTGTCCTTTGGGATAAGGTCTAGAAGGGTGGAAAAACGGACTCCAACAGCAGAAAGAGTCTTGCCGTCCTGCTCGCACCTGGTCAAGGTTTCCTTCACCTGAGGGCCAAACAAAGCTGACCCATCAAAGGGAGAATTTGTGAAGGGTCCCTTAAAAGGATCCGCAAAACCACATAGCCGCATCCAGGCTTGGCTTCTAAGAGCCACACCTGTACCTGCGGCTCTACTGCCCATCCGCAGCATAAGATATTAGCCGCATGGAGGAGTTTGCAATGGAATTGAGGGTTCCTAGCTGCGAAGCAATTTTTTCTTGAGCCCCTGCAGCTGTTGGATCCTGAACTACTTCTCCCAGCTCCTTCAGGATATCCCTCTGGAGTCTGGTGAAGGGATATAGGTAATTTAGCGAGCATAGCAAAGGTCGCTGAGGAAAACATCCGCTTACCATACCTATCCATGGTCCTAGAGTCCTTATTAGGAGGATGGACGGGCATGGAAGGATCTGCAAGTTCCTTTTGGTGGCCGCAGCCACCACCATGGCATCAGCGGGACACCCTTAGTAAGGAATTGTTTGTCACAGGGCAGTGATAAATTTTGAAGGCCTCCTAGGGACTGGCTCTACAGAGTCAGGAGCTGCCCACGCCTTCGTGCAATAACCTGCATAAGGGGTTGAAGGCGGAGACACCCAGGAGGTGGAGGGCCGAGATCCAAACGCCTCTAGGTATACTGACTCATCCTCAGAGGGATTGTTGGTGGGCCAGTTTCCCTCTGTTTCAGAAGTTCTAGGATGTCTGAGAAGGAGACATCCTCAGAGGGGATCTAGGGGATCCCTCTGACTCATCAAAGTCAGTATCCAGTGACAGACTCGGGGAGTCTACATGCTTCCTCTTACAAGTCCTCTTCCTAGGAGGATCTCCCGAAACATCAGGAGAATCCTCGGAAGAGGGGGAAATTCCCAATGGGGAAACCTGAGGCGGAGGATCTCTGGGTCCTGTAGCAAGAGAAGTGGCAGAGATGTCAACAGGTACTATAGAGGGAGGAGCTACGGGAACAGACTGCTGACTGATACCAGTGGCCAGTACACTCTTCATCACCTCGAATGCTCCCCTCCCAGGCAGGTCCGAGAGAACCCGCTCCGAAGAGCTAGGAACTCCAGGGACCACCGAAGGGAAGTCTCCGAGGCAGATGTCGGAGCCGAGCTCACCAAGGCCGAGGCTCCAAGGGAAGAGCGGGTTCGGACAAGGGTCCGATGCCACTCACCCCCTCGGAGGAGACCATGGAAGCCCGACCACCGAATCCCTCTAAGGAAGGTCTCGAAGAGGAGATAAGAGTAGAGGCTGAAGGAACAGAAGGGGGTATCCGTCCTCCAGCCATAGCAGTAACCATTCCCGAAGACTCCAACTCCAAGCTCTGGGGTAGAGTTGAAGGAGGAACTGTAACGGGGTGTGGACCAACAGTCGTCTGTTGAGACGGACTGTGTAACATTTGGGCCAGTACCTGTGACTTAAGTAATCTACTGACCACTCTCTCTAGGTCATGATCTGACAACCTGGATGACCTTGAAGATCGGCTCCGATGGCTCCGTTCCGATAGAAGAGGTGAAGCCGGAGCCGAAAGTATCGGCTCCAAGGAAGGAGACCTCGATCTCTTCCTGGAAAGAGCCATCGGAGCCGATACTATAGATCCTGTCGGAGCCGACCTCTCGGAGCCGACAGGAAGCTCGATATCGGCTCGAGCCGGAGCCGATACAGCCACCAAAGTAACGGTGCCGGAGCCGATCGGAGCCGACACCGATGCCTGTGCCACATGGGTGTCGGAACCGATCGGAGCCGACATCGAAGTGGACAATACAGATTCGGCACCGATGAAGGCTTTGTTAAGCTAGGATCGGCTCCAGCCGGAGCCGATCTCGACTCAGTACGAGTCGGAGCCGAGGCCGCAGGCTTAGATACAGAAGCCTGGGCCTTGGAAGATTTTGCTGATTTTGGTGGAGCCGACTTAGCCGGAGAGCCCTCCGGCAAGAAGGCCCCTAAGAATCAGCTTATTCTCTCCTGCAGGACTCTCTGGCTGAAGGAAAGACAAATAGCACAGGAGTCCTGCAGGTGAAGAGGGCCCAGACAATACAGGCAAGAAGTGTGACCGTCTGTCAGAGACATCTTCTGACAGCACGAGTCACACTTCTTAAAACCTGAGACCCTCTCCTTTGACATGGTGCTGAAAAAACACACACACACACACCAGTCAAAATTAACTTAAATAAAATACCAAAAGGTATTCTATAAAACCAACACACACACCCTAACAGGGGGGGGGGATGGGATAGGGAAAAATTTGACTAACAAAAATAAAGGAGACAGGGATTTTCTGTCAGAAAAAGTACAAAATAAACTTAAAACTATCAATAAAAGGTTTTTTACTAAAAGGGGCTTAAATCTCACAAAAGTGAATAACTTACCAGGAGCTGGTAAAAAGAAGACCTCCTAAGCGAAGCGGCAAACGAGATCTGGGTACTTACCGCCTTGCATCATGGGATATGGGGCTGCCTCGAGCTGGTAAAAGTGACTCTCGAGCTTAGCAAGTGCCGAGTCGGAGCCGAGGGATCGGCTCCGAACCCATCAAGCAAGAATGAAGGCGAGATTGACAACTTAGCATGAAGGATTAGTTATCAAAGAAACCCTGTCTCTTTGGAAAATGAGATGGGGTTGACTGACTATAAAAGCTTGCAACTCAGATACTCTTCTACCAGAGATCAGAGCAGTCAGTAAAACAGATTTCCATGTTAAAAACCTCAAATCAGCTAGATGAGTTGGGTCAAATGGATCAAGTGTTAGCTTCACTAACACAAAATTGAGATCTCAGGGAGAAGCTACTAGTTTTCTTAAAGGTCTATTATGCAAAACTGCTTAGATAATTACTCTGCCATAAGAATGGATTGAAAGAGGAGGATCCATGTGCAAATATGCTGAAATGGTCAATAAATGAACCTTGATGGAGGAGTAAAAAAGGCCATAGGATAGTAACTCACAGAAATATTGTAAAATCAGAGAAATACTAGCCCTGAATGGGTGCTGGTTATGTTGTTGGCACCACATAGTAAACCTTTTCCATTCACTAATATATGATCTAGTAGCAGGCTTTCCTGCATCCATTAGTACCTGCTGCACATCTTCAGTAAAAAGGTGCCTAAAGGGAATTAAGATGCTATCATTCAGCAAGTCAGTTGAAGTTCATTGAGGTCAGGTTGTATCAAACATTCCTGCTCTTGTGTGAGTAGGTACATTCTGTGAGAAAGCTTGCGGTAATTGTCCCATGCCATTTCCAAAAGAAGAGACAGCCACCGTTGCCTCAGTCAGAAGAAGTATCCAAGATATTAGTGGTAAGGGTGGAAAAGCACACAGGAACATTCCTGTCCAAGGAAAGGAAATGGCATCTGTCTTCCAGGCTTTCTTGTCTGGAGTCCTGGAACAGAATTTTGCCAGCTGATTGCTCAGAGAGGAGGCAAATAGGTCTTCTTGAGGAACTCACCACAGATAGATCAGCTCTTGGAAGACAAATGATCTAGTTTTCTTTTGTGAGGGCCTGCTTTTGTCCTGCTCAGCTTGTCTGCCACATAATTTTGCTATGAAGGGATATAAAATGCATGTAGCGTAATACTTTGTTTTGAAGCTTTATTTATTATTTAAGCGTAATACTTTGTTTTGAAGCTTTATTTATTACTTAATTGTTTGTTTATATTTGTTTATTGGGGTGGTGCACTGATAATAATGGACTATTTGCAGGGAAAGTCGGGTGAATAGAATCATGTAAGAAATGAGCAAACCATATTTACAGATACAAGATATGCTAAAAAAAACAAATATTTACATACACAGTTACAGATCCAAGAATGTGCTATAAAAAAGTTATGTACTTAACATAATGTTCCGTCTGTGTTGTCCATTTTCATTATTACTCAGCTACTGGGTCTGGGTCGTATCCTCAGATCCGACTTGGCTGTTACAATAGCTCGTGGCCACCTAAAAGCTTTTGAGCTCCCCCCTACCCACAATGCACCAACCCCTAACATGCCTCGTATCTTATTTGCTAGATTACATCAAGTAAGAAGTATTAATACAATACTCCTGACAGAAGAAGCCATTATCTGGTGCTCAATATAAGGCACAGTGGTGTCCTTATAAACCTCATTCTTCCAGACGTCCATAATGACAAAGGATGGGGGATGGTGGGCAGGGAGTTGAGGAAGAATAAAAATGGACAACACAGATGAAATGTTATGGTAAGTACATAACTTTTTTCTGAAGTTGTAAATTTGCATTCATTCCACAGCTATTGGGACAGCGTCTCCAGCTTCCTGAAATACTGGGTGGACACTATGGAATGATATTTCTGAACACAATTGAACCAAAGGTGGCTCTTCCCCTCGAAACCAGATCTAGTTTGTAATGAGTAAAAAAAGGTATGAGGGTCAGTCCAAGTTACAACTGCACATATATCGTCCATGGAATGCCTGGATAAAAATACTGACAAAGTTGCCTTGGATCTAGCTGAGTGGGCTCTTAGAGGTTTTGATAATGAAATACCCAATTTATTGTAGACAAAAGATATACAGCCAGTAAGCCATCTAGCCAAAGCTACCTTTGTAACAGATTCACCTATTTTGTAGTCTGCAAAGAATATAAATAGTTGATTAGATTTTCCAATTTCTTTTGTTCTGTGTAAGTAGAAATGTAACTGTCTATGAACGTCTAACAAGTGCAACATGTATTCTCCTTTGTTTTCAAATTTTGGAAAAATACAGGCAGATTAATGGACTGGTTGATACTGGATTCTGACACCAACTTAGGAAGGATTGGTTCATAATGTTACCCTATCCCTATAAAAAATCAAGTAGGGAGATTTAGAGGCAAATGTTTGAAGTTCTGAAATTCTTCTGGCTGAGATAATAACCACTAGAAAGATAGTTGTCCAGGTCAGAAACTGAAGATCACATTTTGCTGCTGGTTCAAAGGGGCATGAATTGAGGCCTGCAGCAAGAGATTCAAGTTCCATGGTGGAGCAGGTTTTTATAGGGAGGTCTGAGTATAAGAGTACCTCTCAAGAAGGCCTTACAAAGCTTAGATGAGGCCAGGAAAGAATTGTCAAATCCAGTATGGAAATTAGAGACTGCTGCCAACTGAACTCTAATGGTTGACAAGCTAGCTCCTTCATTGAAAATTGTTGCCAAAACTTCTAGGACACTTGGTACAGGGGCTGAAAAAGGGTCAATATGTTTCTGATGCACCCAAAAAACAAACCTCTTCCATTTATTTCCATAAAGTTTCTTCATAGAAGCTTTATGAGAAGGTAAAAGTATATGATGGACAGGGGACAAAAGCACAGGTTGTCTGACTATTAATGGAAGTGGGGAAACTATGCTGCCTGCTTTAGGTTTGAGATATCCAGGTGAACCATGCCTGTCAGGTGAGACAGGAGGTCTGGAATCAGACACAGAATCCAAGGTGGGTAAAGTAGGTGAGGCCAAAGAAAGGGGAACCAAATCTTTTGGGACCAGTAAGGTGCAATGAGGATGACTCTGCTTTTCAACCTGGCTGCTTTTTGTAGAAATTTGTGGATCAAGGGAGTTGGGGAAAAGCATAGAGGAGACCGGAGGGGCCAGTTGTGAAGAAGAGTGTCACTCAGTGATTCCCTCAGTAGAGGGATTAGGGTAAAGAAGCTGCTGCATTTGTTGTTGTTTAGGGGAAAATAAAAAGATCACAGCAAGGCTGGCCCCATTGCTGGAATATCATTTTTGTTACTTTCCTGTTGAGAGACCACTAGTGAGGTAGTAGAATGGACCTTCTCACTTTGTCTGCTATCAAGTTGTTCTTTCTCAGAATGTGCATTGCTATCAGAAAGCAGTTGGATGAGATCTCCCACTGTCACACTCTAAGCGTTTCTCAACACAAGGGGTAAGATCTGGTTCTTCGTTTGTTTATGCACCGAACTAGTGACATTTTGCCTGAATCGTAATTGTCCCTAAAGGAAAAGTGTCCTGAAATAGACCAAGGCTTCCTGACCCAGTGGGGTAGGAGCCAGGAGAACCCCATCTGTATTTGCACCAAGAAAAATGTCCTCATCATCCTATCCACGCTGACTTTAGTGAGACTCCTGGAAGAATGAGTGGAGGCAATAGAAGGGGATTTTGAACGCTGTCTCTCCACAAAGGAGGATGGGACCCTAGACAGCACTGGTTCAATGGATGGTGAGAACTGAGTTCTTGGAAGGAGTTTTGAATCTGACAAACTCAGATCCAAAGAAGTCCTTGGAGATCCAAGAGTCGGCTTTGATACAGAAGCCTTTGGATATGATCCGTGCTTCTTTTTCTGAGGTTCCATCAAGGACGGAGTAGAAAACCCAGATGGTCTAGGGGACTTTTTTGAAGTCTCCTTAGAAGCACGTTTAGAGTGTTGAGCCCCAGTAATTGTTTCCAAAAAGGCTCAAGGAAGTAAATCTTTTAAGATTAACTTATTTTTATGATCCATGATCGCTTGTGGGTTGAAATTTTTACAGATAGTACAATCTATATTCAAGTGATCAGGGCCCAGGCAATACACACACAGAGCATGTGCATCTGTTAGCAGAAGCTTATGGACACATTTCTTACACTTTTTAAACTCCAAAGGGCCTTTTTTAGACATCTTTCAAAGTAGACAGAAAAAGGAGAATAAATAATTTTTCTTTTTTTAAAAACAGGAAATATGGGCAAGGGAGGAAAACAGTACCAACAATGGTATGAAAGAGTACACCAAAGGTGTAACAAGAACAGTTAAAAGGGATAAAAAATAGAAAAAGAGAAATTATATGAAAATACCAGCAATGGTATATAAACAAGAATACCCTATGTGTAAGAAAAAGTAGATAGCAAGAAAAGAAAAAAAACAGGGAAATAATCACTTAACTGAAAAGTTGCTCAAGAGCTGAGATGACCAGTCTATTTTGCAAAAGCAACAAAAAAGATCTGAAGGCATGTTAGGGGTCGGTGCATTGTGGGTAGGGAGGAGCTCGAGAGCTTTTAGGTGGCCACGAGATATAGTAATGTCCAAGTCAGCTCCAAGGACAGGATCTAGACCCAGTAGTTCAGTAATGAATGAAAACTGATAACATCAGATCATAAGCAGTTTACAATGTCAACTCATGGATGAAAAAATGGAATTATGATTAGTAGAGCTTTATCAATAAGATGTAGCCATAATGAGTGAGATGGTTTATGCTACAGGGATAGCAGCATACCATTATAAAAAATGTATGAAGATATCCCAAGCTAACATGGTTAGTCTGCAAAGAGGGCAAGACCTGGTTCCCCCTTGCTTGTTGATATACCACACGACTACGGTACTGTATGTAACGACTTGAAGAGATCCTGAGGACCAAGGATGATTCAGAAAATTGAGCACCTTGATCAGAGCAAGTATGCCTTTTATATTTATGTGCTTGTACATGTCCGTAGTATATCACACACCTGGCAGTTTTATCCTTCCAGAAACTGCTTCCCAGGCAAAGTTTGAAGCTTCTGTGGTGACTGACTCTTTGGAGCACGAGACCTGGATTTAGGGAAATTTTTTGTCTCCACCACGTGATTTCTCTCCTGACAAACCCCAGAACTGGGATTTGAGAAATTAAAGGCGGTTGGTGCTGGGACCATAGAGACTTCAGATACCTTTTTATCTTTCTCATATGCAGTCTTGCCAGAGGTATCACGAGAATCATGTATGCCATGAGACCCAAAACCTAGAGGTATTCCCTCACAGTGACCAATGTCTGTGTGGAAAATCCTAGAACTAGATCTAGCTATAGAGCTATTTTGTTTTCTTGTGGAAGATAAGCTATTTGAACTGACATGTCTAACAAACACTCTAGGAACATAATCCTCTGTGATGAACTCAACAGACTTTTAAATGTTCTCTTGGAATCTTAGCTTGAGTAAGAGATCTCTCATCCAAGTGAGATATTCCTGACACTTAGAAAAAGACTCTGCAAAGATAAGCAAGTCATCAAAATATGGAAATGCGAATACCCTGTAGCCTGCATAGAGCTGTAACTGGAGAAAGACACTTTGTTAATGTTCCTGGTGCAGTGGATAGTCCAAAGGGTAAAGCACAGTACTGACAATGTGTTCCAGACACAGAAAAGCTTAAGTAATGCCTGAAGTCTGAATGAATAGGGATGTGATGATAAGCATCTTTTAAATCTAATATTACCAGGAAGTTTCAATGGGAAGAAGGGGCAACAGGTTGTGAAGTTACAGTATTTTGAACTTGGACACTATCATTTATGGTTTTAGAAATAAAGATCCAGAAGTAGTCTACAAGCATTTTTTCTTTTACGCCACAAATATCCTTGAATAAAAACTTTTCCAAAACTGGGAAGAATGATCTGACTTTCTCACAAGACAACATATGTTGAAGGATGGGGAAAGAGAGGAGTTTGGTGTGGTGGATGAAGAATCACCCCTGAAAAGGAGAAATTTCCTCCCATTGCCACCTGTAACCTTGTTGAATGATCTTCAGAAAACATTTGTCTGAAGTTGTCTGTTGCCAATGACGGAAGTGAAAATTTTGATTTTTTTTGAAGGGAAAAGGGACTGCTAGGGTGGGGGTGGGAGGCAAGGTCCCTTAAATAGTCATTTTGACTTGCTGGACTGTCCTTGGTTTTAAGGGATTCCTGTATTCCTTTTGGAATCATCCTTGTTATTTCTTCTTAAAAGTCTGTTTATCAGCATTTTGCTGAGACTGTTTATTTTGTTTCTTGCGAAAATTGGATGAGGGGATAATAGAATCCAAGGTAAGAAAGAACGACCAGCACAGCTAAAATGCAAGTGTTATTTATTAAATACAAAAGTAAGCACTTTCGTGCATAAGCACTTCTTCAGACTAAATTGAGACAAGCCAAGGAACAACTTAAATACAATTTAAAAATGAAAACATTCAATCAGAATTCACAATAAAAACAACTGACATCAAGTCCTATTAAATACTATGGTAACAAATTAGTGCTTAATCTTACCTCCTTTTAAATAAGGTCCTAGTGATGTGTTTTCATTCAAACCATAATTCCTGTCTGCCTGCAAAGTTAGAATCCATTTAAGTTAATTAACCCCAGTTTTATTAAGGAAGTCCCCACCTCTAGTGTTTTAAACAGTTAACTGAATCACTTTAAAGAGAAAGCTAAGGTCAGGATGTAAATTTATATTCTTATACAAAGCGTTTGTATTAACTTTCCTCCTGATGTCTACAACATGCTCCAACACCCTTTCTCTCAAACTATAAAAACTGGGACAGACTGCGCATGTCGCTAAATACACCAAGTTTGTACTTCTACAATCTGTGTAAAACTTATCATACCTAATATTAATAGCAGGATGAATAAAATAAGGAACTTCAGAAATAAAGGAACAAGCTTTACAACCACGATGTGTACCTACTCGAAGATTTAAAATGAGGCTCTGATGTAATATTACCTTTAAAACAGCCTCTTTTTCAAATTCTTTGCATTCCTAAAACAAAATTGCGGTTGGTCTCTAATAAACTTATTTATACCTGCATCAGCCAGTAAGATTGGCCAGTTTCTCTTAATAATGTTACAAACATCATTCACTTCACTGGAATATGCGAGACCAATTCTCAAACAGCCAGGATTTTGCCTCTTGCTGTTCCTACTGTGTGGAACATCAGAAAAGTAAGGTCTCCCTTGCATTTATCACAAGCCTTTAACCTGCTCTAAGGTATCAATAACCTCTTGTATACCATAGCCCCTCATAAAAAATTCACCACTAAGTGAAGCACAATGCTCATTTAACCTATCATCACAAGTATGCAGTGTCAAAGACCTTAAAAATTGCCCTTTCAATACATTACTATAGGTATGATTCAGGTGCATGCTAGTCCTGTGTCATCACCTTTGAAGACAGGTTACAATTAATAAAAATGACACTTTTACCAAAAATACTCTACATAGCTCTAGTTCTTAACTTTTCTTAAAAATATCAATAAATTAAATATATAAACAGATGACTAATGAAATTCCTCTGGTTCCCCAAAAGAAACAGAATAGCATTTTTTACATCACATTAGATCCTGGGAGCAAGGAGGAATCAAATTCCCAGATATTGAAACATATATTGATGCATCAATATTTAAGATTATTTTAAAGTGGATTAATCCAAATTATCACTCTAGTTGGAAACTATTACATCTAACCTTACTAATTAATGAAAATGCCCTGTTAGCCAAACTTCCATTGAATAGTTCTTCTAATAAGTTCTGGTACTTCTCATGTCATATTACCCAACACAATATTGCCAAACGCACAAAATTAAATTCATTAAATCATGATTTTAATTTCTTCAGAAAATTTGTTAACTCTAATGCTGATATTAAGATCTGGTTTGAACTGTTAACACCCTTTAAAATTACAAGGACTTTTCCTGATAAAATACATCTCAGTGTTTTAGATAGTTGGGAATCCAAGAACTTTATATGTTGGTATCAATGCATAAATAACACTAAAGTTTTAGACTCTCAGTTTCTTATAAAAGAGCATGATTTACTTCCTCAAAACTGGTTAATTCTACAAAGTATCTTAATTTATTCTCAAGATTTATGCATAATACTTAAAAACTCATCAAGAAACACCAAAGATGATAATGCTCATGTGTGAAACTTTACATAATAGCTTTAATACAAATAACATTATTTCAAAATTATACAACATGTTAATTGTTTATAAGACTAATATAAATCAAAGTTACTGGAACTTTATATTAAAAGGCTGTTAGTTTAATTTCTCACACGATGAAAAACAAAAAAAAATCTGTTAGCCATCAAGTATAATTCATGGTCTCCTTACTGGAGTATCTTTGCTTGGCAATGTCTACATAGGGCATTTCTGACACCAGATAAGATAGTTAAAATCAATAATAGCTCCAGTGCATCCTGCTGGAGATGTACAGAACATACTAAAGCTGATTGGACACACATTTTTTTATGATTGTCCTAAATTAAAGGGCTATTGGAACAGCATAGAAAATGTTCTCATAGCATTATTCACTGATTCCTTCTTATTGTCTAAATCATTAGTTCTTTTCAATGTGAATGAAGGTTACCTTTTGAATAAGAATAATTCATATTAACTATGGTCAGTAGCTGCCCACCCACTGTCGAGGATTTCTTGTCTTCAGTGAAAGACCTGGCAATCAAAGAAACTAAGACCAAAGAACTTAGAATCTATCCAAAGAAATTTGTTAATAATCCTTGGACAAAAGTTTTAGCACTTATTGAGACTTTACAAATGGACCACAACACTTTCTGAACTGATACTTATACTAAATAACTAGTGTATTTTAACTGTGATCTGCAGTTTTGCTTCAGGCCTATGTGTATACTGTAAATAGTTTTTACCTTGTTTGTTAATAACTTGTCTTAGAATGAGAATACTGTTTGTCATTTGTTGTCTTTTACTTTTCTTGGAAAACAATAAAATATTATGGAAAAAAAAAAGAAAAGTAAAGTCTCCCTTGCATTTGACACAAGCCTTTAACCTACTCTAAGTTATCAATAACCTCTCATATACCATAGCCCCTCATAAAAAATCATCACTAAGTGAAGCATAATGCCCATTCAACCTATCTTTACTAGTATGCAACCTCGATGACCTTAAAAACTGCCCTTTCAATACATTACGAAAGGTGTGATTCGGGTGCATGCTGTGCACACGTTCTGTGCAGTTTACTCTTCCTCCAACATGGCTTCCTAAATATTTCTGTTTGCAAACTCCCATTATTGTCTAATGAAATATGCACATCTAAAAAATCAACAAAACTATTAGAAGTGCAAGCAGTGAAAACCAAAACATCTATTGTTGTATTAAGGCCTGTAACTCAGATATTCTTCTGGCTGAAGAAATAGCCACCAGAGGATTTTCCATGAAAGGTATTTTAACTCATATGTAGCTGAAGGTTCAACAGGGGGAAAAATTATATTAGATAAGATGAAATTGAGATCCCAAGGGGGTGTTGGATGTTTATATGGTGGTCTTAACATAACAGTGCTCTTCAGAAATGCCTTACAAAGTCTGTGTGACATGATAGGATGTTCATTTTCTCCTATGTGGAAATTACAAATTGCAGCTAGCTGAACTTTAATAGTACCTGCAGCTGCTCCGCCACTGAAAAGCTCTGAGAGAAACTGTAAAATAGTGTGAAGTGGTGCTGTAAAAGGATCTATTCTGTTACATCTGGCCCACAGAACAAATCTCTTCCATTTGCTTTTGTAAAGTCTTTGAGTAGATGTTTTATGAAACGACAAAATATGTGTGACTGGAGAGGAAAAGGATTGAAACCTGACAATTAGGGGAACTGAAGCAGCTAAGCTGTCAATTTGAGGGTGTCCAGATTGAGATGAACCATTCCTGACGGATGTATCAGAATGTCCAGAACTGGGTCCAGAATCCAGGGTTCGTCCCAAAGATGAGGCTGAAGAAAAGGGAACCAGATATGACAAGGCCAATAGGCAGCAATTAGGATAATTGTTGCCTCCAACAGACTTGCTTTCTGCAAAAACTTTGGAATTAGTGAAATTGGGGGAAAGGCATAAAGAAGTCCCAGAGGCCAATCGTGAACAAGTGCATCCCTTGGTGACCCCTCCCCCCTCCATTGGAGGGATCAGGGCAAATTAGTTGCTGCGGTCCCTTTAAACATTGGTACCTTTCATTCTCTATTGGTGCCTTTGAGGAAGAGTCAACTCCCAAGCAACAAAAGCTCTGTCAGCAGAGAGAACAGGAAGAGGCGGCAGTCTACAGAGAGAGGAAGTGTCAGTATCCAACATGAAGAGAGGGCGTCAGATACAACGCTAGTTTTTAACTTAACTACTTTTGAACTTACCCCTCTGCATATGAGTGTATTGGAAAAGGGGCTTTCTTTCATTCCAGCAGTGCAAGTGGACCTTTAAGATGTCTCTTTGGGTTTACAGATGTCTGGAAGGGGCGTCATGTTGAAAATACTGTTTCCTAATGATTCTGCCTTGTGTAATATAAGAAACCCAGTTCCTTCAACCTGCCCTTACATCCCTCTCTTGAACCTTTTAGCCATGTATGCCATGCTGAATTGCAGCAGTTTCTACATTGCAGAGATGGCAGATGAGGTAAGAAATTTTTCAACAAGAGGAATACATGGCCCTCTTTGAGTTACAGTCGCAACCCTTAATACGTATATGGCAAGCGGACAAAAGTGGTTCACTGCTTGTAATGGATACTACATTTTATATTAATAGTGTGTTGAGATGTTTATCTGACACCAGTCTGTATTCTCGCATAGATCTTAAGGATATTTCATCCATTATTAGTAGACTTCACAGTGAACTTGATGATTTATTGATGACTGGCCAAGCATCATTTGACCTGTATAATTTTTTATCTATTGATAATCCAGTTATACCAACAATTGAAGGTCTCCCAAAAATACATAAAGATATACACAAACCACCAATGAGACTGATTGTCACTGGACAGGGCTGGTTAATGGAAACAATTTCTATTTATGTCATGGACAAGCTCAAACCTATTCTTAAATATGCACCAGCAGTTTTAAGTGATACTGAGCAGTTTCTTAATAAACTTTACACACAACTATTAGTGGATTGAATGACTATTCAGACCTTTTATTAGTAACAATGGATGTCACCACTCTTTTTAAGATCATACCTTATAGTTATGGCTTAGATGTAGTTAGATTTTTTTCTGCACCGCAACAGTGATTATACTAATTCCCAAGTTTCATTCATTTGTATTTTGTTAGAAATAGTGTTAAAAAAGAATGTGTTTACTTTTAATGGTGAATTTTATTTGCAGACACTAGGCATAGCTATGGGCACAGCATGTGCCCATAGCTATGCCAATATGGTGATGGGTTTCTGGGGAACTGAACATATATTTGTTGATAATTTGTTCTCTGAAGACACTGTCTGTTATACTAGATTTGCGGATGATGTCTTTATTTTGTGGCAAGGTTCTGGTAGTTTGATTTTTTTTGCGTCGGCTTAATACAACAACAGATTTTTGTGTTTTTTCACTGCTTACACTTCTAATAGTTTTGTTGATTTTTTTAGATGTGCATATTGCGTTACACAATAATGGGAGTTGGCAAACAGAAATGTTTAGGAAGTCATGTTGGAGGAAGAGTAAACTGCACAGGACTAACATGCACCTGAATCATACCTTTAGTAATGTATTGAAAGGGCAATTTTTAAGGTCTTTGACACTGCATACTAGTGATGATAGGTTAAATGAGCATTATGTTCACTTAGTGGTGAGTTTTTTTATGAGGGGCTATGGTATACGAGAGGTTATTGATACCTTAGAGCAGGTTAAAGGCTTGCAATAAATGCAAGGGAGACCTTACTTTTCTGATGTTCGACATAGCAGGAACATCTAGAGGGAAAATTCTGGCTGTTTGACAACTGGTCTCACTTATTCCAGTGAAGTGAATGATGTTTGTAAAATTATTAAGAGAAACTGGCTAATATTACTAGCCGATGAAGGTGTAAGTAAGTTTATTGGAGACAAACCTTAATTATATTTTAGGAATGCAAAGAATTTTAAACAGAGGCTATGTTTTAAAGGTAATATTATATCAGAGCCTTGTGTTAAATCTTCAGGAGTTGGTATGCACCCTTGTCATGGTTGTAAGGCCTGTTCTGTTTCTGAAGTCCCTTTTTTTATTCATCCTGTTACTAATATTAGGTACAATTTTAAGTGTTACCAGACTGTAGAAGTAAAACTTGGTATATTTAGCGATGTGCACAGTCTGTCCCAGTTTTTATGTAGGGATGACAACATGTAGTTTCAGAGAAAGGTTGTTGAAGCATGTTGGAGACCATACCTCTCAACCTGGAAACAACAAAAATCTGGACAAAGGCCCATGAAAAACAAGTACAAATCTGTACGCAGATTAGCATAAAATTTGCATGCATAATTATGTAATCCCACCCACTCCAATGGAATTGTGGGGTATCAATTTTCAAATGCAAACTGAAGAACAGACAACCAAAATATGGCCCCAGAGTCCCCCTGCAGCCATTCTAATGTCCCATTACCTGACTATTCCGTCCCATTTACCATAAACACTAATGTGCATACTGCTTTACTTCTTCAATGATTATTTGTATTTTATTTTACATTTTATAGCACAAACACTAATAGACATCTGCTAAATAAAGCAATACAGTATCACAATGAAAATAAACTTAGCATTAAAACTCATCTGCCCTTGAAGCTTACATTCATTGAAACAGCATTGAAACCCACATCCAAAGAAAATGCATCTGGTCAGTGGTGGATAAAGATTACCTTTGGGCTGTTTTCAAATCATAGGCCCCTTGCACACACAGCAAGAAACATACATGTGTTCTTTGATACACCTTCCTGACTTTATTAAATTATATTCCTTGTATAATACAGCACACTTAATGTATTGTTTGAACATTTTTTCCTGTAAGCAATGAAACAAAATGCATGAACCATTAATGACAAAACTCCCTAATTCAGAACATTTCCATCATAACTCAAACTTCTACAATCCACCAGTATCAGTAAATATGCACAATCTCTGCAGTCTGCAGAAGTAAAAGTCATCTAAATTCCATGTTAAAGAGATCTGTAACTAGGTTGCAGCAAGCAAACAACTTTATATTTCGTTGTTTCATCTACAAGTAAACTGCCTGTTGCCCTTGAAGAATAAATTGCCTATGTTACATTAAAAAATGATAAGCTAGTAATATTTCAATAGGGAATGGATGGCAAGCTGATAACAGGGTAATAGGCATCTCAGCCAAAGGAGGACATTCTCAGGACTGCAGCGTCCCGTATAACACAGTACAATATCAGCAATCCATCTACAGACTGTGGGAGTAGAACCCACAGCCTTCTGCAGCAAAAGCAGGTATACTACCTGTTGTGCTACTAACAATGCAAGTAGACTTTGCATAAGCAGCACTAAACTTCTCTTTCCCTGAAGAACTGTGCAGCACATGAAATCAGGAAAAAGCCAAAATTTATTGGGGGGGGGACGCATTTTAAACACTGCTTGTATAATCTTAGAAAGTTGCTAGAATAAAATGTTGTGTTACCATCTGTTTCCTAAAAGATAGGAAGACAAACTTGGGAGGGTAGCTTAATGGCTAAGGTGTTTGCCTTACAGACACAAGGTGCAGGGTTTGAGTTTCACAAGGGATAATTGACTACGCTTAAAATGGCTTGCAAGGGCAGTAAGCTTAGTACTAACCTATGAAGCTATGAACCTATGAAATGGCTATCATTATTTAGTGAATTCAGTTGTCACTGATTTGCCAAAATAAAATAAAATTTATGGTTTTTAACATTTGTTTACTGGGAAAGTCCGACTTGGAATGAAGCTAATTTTCAGCAGAGGTCTGGGGAGAAATGCTTCAGATACATATCTTTGTATTGTGAGAAGAAACCGGACCACCCAGAGGAAACCCACACAAAGACAGGGAAGACATGCAGACTCCACACAGAAGGAATTTCAGTCATTATGTGAAAATGTGTACAGTTGATAGCTATAACTCCTCCACACAGAAGGCACTTGAGCCAGGAACTGAACCAGAGAACCTATTGCTGTGAGGTAACAACACTACTGCTTCACCATCCAAATTTTAAGAGGAACAGACCAAAAGTATGAGCCAAACACATTCCAGACATTATGTGACAATCTGTACAGTTGAGAGCTATAACTCTTCCACAAAGAAGGCACTTTAGCCAGGAACAGAACCAGAGAATCTCTTGCTGTGAAGCAAAAACACTGCTGCTGCACCATCCAAACTTTAAGAGAACAGACCAAAAGTATGAGCCAAACACATTCCAGACATTATGTAAAAAGTTGTACTGTTGAGAGCTAGAAGAACTCACTCAATCAAGTGGTGGTATGGGTAGAGAACTCAGGCTCTTGTCTCTTGCATTCAAGGTACAGGATTTGATCCTGAGTAACCCTAACCAGAAAGTATATCTATCTGGAGCGCGCGCGCACACACACACACACACACACACACACATGGAATAATACAATGCAAGATGGAAATTACAAAATGCAGCAGTACTTCAAATGCAATTTAAACTGCACGTGACTTCTGAATGGCAGCAGCACATCCACAGATGGAAATTAAAAAAAAAAAAGAAGTTATATACCTACCATAATGTTCCATGTTAGTTGTCTTCTTCTCGCCTTCTTTCTTGCTGGTTGGGTTCAGAGCCGATCCTCGACTCCGACTCGGCCATCTTCAAAAGCTCAAGAGCTGCATACTGGCTCGAGGCCACCCCATATCCCATGATGCCTGGCGCTAGATACCCAGATCTCGTTTGGTAAGTCTAACTGCAGACATAATAAGGAAAGGATCCTATCCTGGAATATATAAAACGTACCAGAGAGGCTACTAGACAGAAAGGAATAGCCAGAGAAGACTCAGCCAGTGAACAAAAAACCATAAGGAACTCTTCTCGGTCTACAAGGATAGGGGGATGGAGGGTGGGATGCAAGAAAGAAGGTGAGAAGAAGACAACTAACATGGAACGTTATGGTAGGTACATAACTTCTTTATGTTAAGTTGTCTATCTCGCCTTCATTCTTCCTGGTTGGGACAGCATCCCTAGCACTTAAAATCCTGGGTGGCTCATCGGAACAAACTCTTCAGAACAGTGGAACCATAATCAGCACTGTTCCTGAAAACCACATCCAACTTATAATGTGAAATGGAAGTATGTGGGTTGGCCCACGTAGCCGCAGCACAAATAGATTCCATGGGCAACCTAGCCTGAAAGGCCACAGAAGTGGCTAAAGCTCTGGTGGAGTGACCTTTTGGTTTAACAGGTAATTCTTTATTCCTCAGTTGATAGATAAATGTGATGATAGAAGTCAACCACCTGGACAAGGTTACTTTGGAGACTGGAAGACCTTGTTTACCCTCAGCATAAGAAAGGAAAAGTTGGTCCGATTTCCTGATATCCTTTGTTCTATGCAAATAAAAGCGTAGTTGCCTGTGAACATCTAACTAATGCAATTTGTATTCCGCCCTGTTGGAGTGGTTGGGAAAAAACACAGGAAGGTCTATGGACTGATTCAAGTTATTCTCTGAAGAGACCTTAGGAAGGAAGGAAGGAAGGATTATTCCTGAGAGCAGCCCTGTCATTGTGGAACACTAGGTACAGAGGACGGGTACAAAGAGCCTGAATTTCTGACACTCTTCTGGCTGAAGTAATGGCTACCAGAAAGAGGGTTTTCCAAGATAAAAGCTTCAAGGAACAAGAGGCTGCAGGTTCAAAGGGGGGCAAAATTAGAGAAGCTAAAATCAAATTTAGATCCCACAGAGGTGGAGGATCTCTCACTGGATGCCTGTGCAGAGTGGTTCCTTTGAGAAAGGCTTTACATAGCTTATGAGACATGATATTATTTCCCGACAGGCCAATGTGAATATTTGAAATTGCAGCTAATTGAACTCTAATTGTAGCGGAAGTGGACCCAGAATGAAAGAGTTCCGCAAGAAATTCCAAAACGTGGTGTATAGGGGCTGAAAAGGGGTCTATACTCTTAGCCTCTGCCCAGGAAGAAAAACGTTTCCACTTACTAGCGTAAGTTTTTCTAGTCGTAGACTTGTACGATGATAAAATCATTTCGCACAGAGGGGGAGATATCTGGTAGCCTAGCTAAGGTTGGAAGTGGAGCAACCAAGCAGTGAGCTGGAGAGATTGCAGGGATTGGTGCAGCCCGCCCGACTGATGGATCAGAAGGTCTGGAACTAGGTCCAGAGTCCAAGGCTGCTTGAAAAGATGATGATGCAGGAATGGGAACCATACTTGTCGAGGCCAGTAAGGAGCAATGAGGATCATTTTGCAGCCCAATACGGTAGCTTTCTGTATTAGTTTCGGAATTAGGGGAAACGGAGGGAATGCATAAAGAAGTCCCTGAGGCCAATCGTGGACTAGAGCGTCTCTGGGGGAATGTCTGGGAAGTGTAAGGAGAGAGAAGAAATTGCTGCACTTGCTGTTGAAGGGGGTGGCAAAAAGGTCGCAGCAAGGTTGGCCCCATTTGCGGAATATTTGGTCAGCAACTACTTGATTCAGAGACCACTCATGAGGTATGAGAATTGCTCTGCTCAGCCTGTCTGCTATGACGCTGGACTTCCCAGGGATGTGTGCTGCGATCAGAAACCATTGGGAAGAGATTGCCCACTGTCAGAGTCTGAGTGCTTCTCGACATAGGGCGTAAGACTTGGTTCCGCCCTGCTTGTTGATGTACCACACTACTGACATATTGTCCGTTTGAATTGCAATGGTCCCGGTAGGAAGAGAGTCCTGAAGAGCTTGCAATGCTAAAAGCACAGCCCTCATCTCCAAGATGTTTATATGCAGGAGGTACTCTTGAGGTTGCCAGGTGCCCTGGACTGTCCTGCCCTGATAATGCCCCCCACCCCACCCAATCAGGGAGGCATCCGTGGTAACTGCAGCAACTGGAGAGGGAAGTACAAATGGTCTGCCCCGGGGCACTGATGTGGAGACCATCCACCACGCAAGTGCTTTCTGCATGCTTCTGTGATCATAATCATGTGAGACATGGGAAGCTGCTGGAAGGACCATTGGGTGAAAAGTAGCCACTGGAGAATCCTCATGTGAAAATGAGCTAGAGGAACAAGTATGATCGCTGCTGCCATGAGACCCAGAGTTTGGAGGACGAACCTGGCTTGAATTCTTTTGCATGCTAATAAGACCTGTACATGTTGGTGAATCACTAATACCCTGTCTGGTGGAAGGCTCGCTGACATGTCTTTTGTATTTAAATTTGCGCCTATAAAGGTGATAGACTGACAGGGTGACAATGCAGACTTTTTGAAATTTATTGAGATACCTAATCTGGAGCAAGTCTCTATAGTGTAGTCTCTGGCTTACAGAAGGTGATGCCTGGTGCCATTCGTCTAGATATGGAAACATCTGGAATCCTTGCCATCTCAGGTGAACGGTAACTACTGCCATACATTTGGTGAACACCCTGGGGGCTGTGGTGAGACCAAAGGGCAGAGCTCTGAACTGATAATGGCTGGCTCCCAGCCGGAAGCGAAGGAATCTTCTGGAAAGTCTGTCCATTTTGACATATTAGTACGCATCCTGAATATCTATAGAGCACATCCAATTGTCCTGACCCAGAAAGGGTAAAATGGACTGTAGCGTGACCATCCAAAACTTCGTTCTTTGTACAGACCTGTTCAGTCTGCTGAGATCCAGAATGGGTCTCCAGTCCCCTGTCTTTTTTGGTACCAAAAAGAACCTTGAGTAAATTCTGGATCCTTGCTGGTCTGCTGGGACTTGCTCGATGGTTCTTTTTCTTAGCAGTTCTGAAATTTCTTGAACTGCTTGATACCTTAGATTGGGTGGAACATCTGGAAGGGACTTGCTTAACACTAAGGGAGTGCGAACAAAGGGAATTCTGTAGCCTCCAGATATAACCGACTGTACCCATTTGTCTTGTGTTATGTCTTGCCAGGCTCTTGGGTACAGCGATAATCTTCCCCCGACTGCCTCTAGAGGTGGGCAGTCGGGCAACCCTTCAGGGATGCAGGAAGGGATTTTCAGAGAAGGATTCTCTGCTGCCCTGGTTTTGCGGACCCCCTCTGCCATGAGGGCGGCGTCTATTATTGTTCCCTCCTCTGCCTCTGGATGGGAACTCACATGTGTCTGGCAAGGCTCCCTGGGATTTCTGGAACCACATCTTTCCACTCTTCTGATCCTTGGGATATGGTCTGGAAGGAGTGTAAAAACAGACTCCCATGGCAGAGAGAGTCTTGCCTTCCTGCTCACACCTGGTAAGGGTGTCCTTCACCTGTGATCCAAAAAGAGAGGATCCATCAAAAGGGGTGTTGGTGAAAGATGCTCTGAAAGGCTCCGCAAAGTTACATAGCCGCATTCAAGCGTGTCTCCTTAGGGCAACATCTGTGCCCGTGGCTCTACTCGCACCATCGGCTGCATAAGAAATGAACGTCATGGAGGAGTTCACCACTGAATTAAGAGTCGCCAGCTGGGAGGCTGCCTTAGCCTGGGCCCCCTCAGCTGATGGATCTTGGAGGGTATCTCCAAGCTCTTTAAGGAGATCCCTTTTAAGACGGATAAAGTGGCACAAATAATTCAGAGACCTCATGGAAAAGGTCGCTGAAGAGAACATCCGCTTCCCATATCTGTCCATCGTCCTGGACTCCTTGTTAGGGGGATGGACAGATGAAGAAGTTTCAGCCAACTCCTTCTTTGTGGCCGCCGCTACCACAATGGCATCAACGGGAACACCTTTAGTCAAAAACTGTTTATCCTGTGGTGCAGTTTTGAATTTAGCGGGTCTTCTGGGGGTCAGTACCACTGTGTCTGGAACTGACCACGCCTTCAGAGCCACCACAGACATCAGTGGGTCGAAAGGCGGAGACACCCAGGAGGTGGAGGGTCGGGATCAAAACGTATCCAGGAATACCGACTCATCCTCTGAAGAGCTTAGGGTAGTCCAGTTCCTCCACTGCCTAAGCATCTCAAGGATGTCTGAGAAGGAGACATCTTCAGAGGGGGATCTCGGGGACCCTTCCGAATCCTCTAAGTCGCTATCTGATGTGACAGACTCAGGAGAGTCAACATGCTTCCTCTTGCATTTCCTCTTACGAGGTGGCTCCTCTGAATGATCAGGGGAGGCCTCGGAAGAGGAAGATACACCCAAAGGGGTGCCCTGGAGTGTTGGTTCCCCACGCTTGGAGTCTGGAGGAGGGGCAGAGGCAGACGCAGGCACCATAGTGGGAGGAGCCAATGGGGATGATCGTGGGGCTGACTCAGGGGCCAGCACACTCCTCATGACCTCGAAGGTGCCCCTGCTTGAATGCCGGGAAGGCTCCGCTTCCGAAGAGATCGGAATCCCTCTCCGCACCGAGGGGGACAGCTCCGAAGCTAATGTAGGAGCCGAGCTCACCTGTGCCGAAGCTCCGAGGGGGAAAATGGGGTCGGACAAGGGTCCGATGCCACTCGCCCCCTCGGAGCCGACGAGGGAGTCTCGGCGCCCAGATCCTTCCAAGGACGGTACCGAGGAAGTGATCGGAGCCGACGACGGAACCGAAGGAGAAGGTATCGGTGCCGACGGTTCCACGACTCGAACCCCAATGAAGTTCGGCTCCGAGCTCAAAGGAGGAGTCAGAGGAGGAATAACTGCAGACATGGACGGAGCTGACACCTGATGAGGGGGGCTGGACATTTTTGCTAGGGCCTGCAATTTCAACAGCCTACTGACCACTCTCTCCACGTTGTGATCTGAAAGCCTTGAGGACCGAGAAGAGTGGGACCGATGACTGTGCTCCGATTGGAGCAGAGGAGACCTCAGAGCCAAGCGTATCGACTCCAGGGAGGGAGACCTAGATCTCTTTTGACTCCCCGACGGCTCCAAAGTGTGAGTCGGAACCGACTGGGAGGCAGGTAATTCGGATCCGGCCAGAACCGAGACCGAAGGAACAGCTTCACCCATCGACGGCTCTGAATTGGAAGCCGAAGATTTAGGTGGCTTAGAAGACTTCACGGGCTGAGCCTTAGCCAGTGAATCCTGCTTAAGTAAACCCCATAGGATTAACTTATTTTTACGCTCCTGCAGGACTCTTGGGCTGAAAGCATGGCAAACTGAACAAGAGTCCTGCAGGTGCATGGCACCCAGACAATAGACACAAGAAGTGTGACCATCTGTCAGAGACATCTTCTGACAGTATGAGTCACACTTCTTGAATCTGGACACCTTGGCATCATTGGACATCCCTGAAAAAAATGGAACACCAAGAACAATACACAAAAATTAGGATATAATAACTACCACACACACTAAAGTTACCACACCCAAAAAACAGTAAAAGAATACTAACAATATTTTACCTACAAGCTAAATAAAAATAAGCTAGGTAAATGCTATTAAAAGATTTTTTTTTTTTTTTTTTTAAGAGAAAGGGAAAGGGTTAGCCTCTAATTTAAACGGCTACCTATGAGAAGAAAGGGGGAGGGGAAAACTCTCTAACCAAAAACAAGTTTTCTGAAGGGAAGGGGAAGGATTCAAGAAAGAATTATAGGTACAACAAGGATACACTGTTAATCGTAGTTACAACTATTTTCAATCTACACTAACCCTAATAATTTTTATCAAAAACAGATAAAGTAATGAAAATATACGACCTGAGCCAGTAAGACAACCTCGCAGCAGAAGCGGCAAATGAGATCTGGGTATCTAGCGCCAGGCATCATGGGATATGGGGTGGCCTCAAGCCAGTATGCAGCTCTCGAGCTTGTGAAGATGGCCAAGTTGGAGCCGAGGATCGGCTCCGAACCCAACCAGCAAGGATGAAGGTGAGATAGACAACTTAACATCGGGTGTTCTACTGTAAAGTGCTTTACCTGGCTGGAATGCACGGAATGGAATGTAGATGCAGCAGCTTGCCTTGAATGGAAATAAGCAGCTCAGTGTTCACGTTCCCGCCCCTTGGCCCAGAGCAGAAGCAGTTGAATGGAAATAAACGGCCCAGAACAGAAGCAGCTTGAATGGAAATAAATGATGTTAAGTTGTCAATCTCGCCTTCATTCTTGCTGGATGGGTTCAGAGCCGAGGATTGGCTCCGACTCTGCCTATACTAAAGCTCGAGAGCTAATTTTATCGGCTCGAGGCAACCCTATATCCCATGATGCTAGGCGCCAACTACCCAGATCTCATTTGCCGCTTTCGCTAGCGAGGTGCTTTTTTTACCATGACCATGACCTTGAGAGGGTGGTTAGCAGACTCTTAAAGTCTCAGGCACTGGCCCAAATGCTTCATAGCCTGTCTCAACAGACAGTGCCTTTACCCATACCATCTTCGATTCCTCCTCCGACTCTGCCCCTGAGTTCAGAGCCGGAGCTCCTTGGAGCCATGACCGTTGAGACATCGGAGCTGATACTCCCCCCTTTGGCTCCGTCGTCTGCTCCAATCTCTTCCATAGTCCCATCCATGGAGGAATCCGGGTGCTTGGACTTCCTCGTCGGCTCTGAGGGGGCGAGTGGCATTGGACCCTTGTCCAACCCCGTTCTCCCTCTCGGAGCATCGGCGCTGGTGAGTTCGGCCCCGACATCGGCTTCAGAGCTGTCCCTCTCGGTGCCGGCTGGGGTTCCTATTTCTTCGGAACGGGAGCCCTCTGTCCTGCCTGATAGGGGCGCCTTCGAGGTCATGAGGAGTGTACTGGCCCCAGTGCCTTCTCCATGGTCAGCTCCATCAGCTCCTCCTACTGTAGTGCCCGCTGCGGTCTCTACCCACTCTCTCATTCCCAACCGTAGAGATCCAACGCCTCAGGTTTCCCCATTGGGAATATCCTCCTCTTCCGAGGCTTCCCCTGATCCGTCAGGTGAACCCCCTTGGAAGAGGACATGTAAGAGGAAGCATGTGGACTTCCCTGAGTCCATCACATCTGATACAGACTTGGATGAGTCGGAAGGGTCCCCACGATCCCCCTCTGAGGATGTCTCCTTTTCTGACATCCTTGAAATCCTCAAGCAGAGGGGGAACTGGTCTACCCTCAATCCTTCCGAGGACGAGTCTGTCTACCTGGAGGCGTTTGGTTCTCGCCCTTCCACCTCCTGGGTGTCTCCGCCTTTTGACCCCCTCATGGAAGTGGTGGCGGGGAAGGCGTGGACGGCCCCTGATACGATGGAACCCACCCCATGGAGGCCTTCCAAATTTATCACAGCCCCGTCAGACAAACAATTTTTAACTAAGGGTGTCCCAGTTGATGCCATGGTGGTGGCTGCAGCCACTAAGAAGGAACTGGCCGATCCTTCAGTGCCTATCCATCCTCCTAATAAGGAATATAAGACTATGGATAGGTACGGCAAGCGGATGTTCTCTTCAGCGACCTTCTCCATGCGGTCGCTGAATTACTTGTGCCATTTCACCCACCTTCAGAGAGACATTCTCAAAGAAATGGGTGATGCCCTACAGGATCCAACATCTGCGGGGTCTCAGGACAAAATCAACTCCCAGCTAGGATCCCTAAATTCCATTGTCAACTCCTCTATGCGGATGATTTCGTATGCAGCTGATGGAGCAAGTAGAGCCGCAGGCACAGGCGTAGCCTTAAGGCGTCATGCCTGGATGCGGCTTTGCAACTTTGCAGACCCCTTCAAGGTGTCCTTCCCTAACTCCCCCTTTGATGGTTCAGCATTGTTTGGACCTCAAGTGAAGGATACTTTGACCAGATGTGAACAAGATGGCAAGACTCTCTGCCGTGGCAGTCCATTTTTCAACCCCGTCTAGACCATATCCTAAGGGTCAAAAGGGTGGAAAAATGTGGTTCCGCAAATCTCGGGGAGTCACGCCTGACGCAAGAGGTCAGTCCCCCCCCCCCGAGAGACAGGGGGGGAACAACAGACGCCGCCCTAGAGGCAGAGGAGATCCGGAGAATCAGGGTAACAGAGAGTCTCTCTCTGGCATACCCTTCCAGCATCCCTAAGAAGCTGCCCGGCTGTCCACCTTCGGAGGCAGTCGGGGGAAGGTTATCGCTGTACCAAGAAGCCTGGCTCTCTCACACAAGACAAATGGGTACAGTCGATTATATCGGAGGGTTACAAAATTCCCTTTATCCACACCTCAACTCAGCCAAAAGGGCCCCTCCCAGACGTTCCACCCAGTCTAAGGGAACAAGCAGTACTAGAAGTATCAAAACTACTAACAAAAAGAGCCATTCAGCCAGTCCCAGCAGACCAACTAGGATCCGGAATCTACTCCAAGTTCTTTTTGGTACCAAAAAAGACAGGGGACTGGAGGCCAATATTGGATCTCAGCAGACTAAACAAGTCTGTAAAAAGAATGAAGTTCCGGATGGTCATGCTACAGTCCATTCTACCCTTTCTGGGTCAGGACAATTGGATGTGCTCAGTGGACCTTCAGGATGCGTACTATCACATCAAGATGCACAGGCGCTCCAGGAGGTTTCTCCGCTTCCGGCTGGGGGCCAGTCACTACCAGTTCAGAGCCCTGCCCTTTGGTCTCACTACAGCCCTCCAAGTGTTCACCAAATGCATGGCAGTGGTTACGGCTCATCTGAGATGTCAAGGATTCCAGGTGTTTCCGTATCTAGACAACTGGCTCCTTACTGCCACCACCAGGCATCAGCTTCTTCTTGCCAGAGATTACACCATTCAAACTTGCAAAGGGCTAGGTATCTCCATAAATTTCGAAAAGTCTGCCTTGTTGCCTTGTCAGTCTATTACCTTCATAGGCGCCACCTTGGACACCATACAGCTCTCAGCAAAATTAACCGAGCAAAGAGTTTTAGATATTCGAAATCATGTTCATATCCTCCTTCAGAGCAAAAGAATCCAGGCCAGGTTTGTTCTAAAAGTGTTAGGTCTCATGGCGGCAGCCATCACGCTACTTCCCCTTGCTTGCTTTCACATGCGGCTCCTTCAGTGGATGCTCTTCTCCCAGTGGTCCTTCCAACAGCTTCCTTTGACACACAAAATCATAATAACTCTATCTTGCAAGAAACATCTGTCTTGGTGGATGGTCTCCCCTCAAGTCCTTCAGGGCAGACCATTCGTTCCTTCCCCTCCGGTCGCCACGATCACAACGGACGCCTCCCTGATAGGGTGGGGGGGCATTTTCAGGGGAGGGCAGTCCAGTGCATATGGCAACCTTTCGAATGCCACCTGCACATAAATGTCCTGGAGATGAGAGTAGTGCTTTTAGCGTTGCAAGCCCTCCACGACTCTCTTCCTTTAGGGACTATTGCAATTCAGACGGACAATATGTCCGTAGTGTGGTATATCAACAAGAAGGGTGGAACCAAGTCCTATCCCCTGTGTCGAGAGGCACTCAGACTTTGGCAATGGGCGATCTCTTCTCAGCGGTTTCTGATAGCAATGCATATCCCCGGGAAGTCCAACATCATAGCGGACAGGTTGAGCAGAGCTATTCTCATGCCACACAAGTGATCTCTCAAGCAATCAGTAACGGAAGAGATTTTTCAGAAGTGGGGTCTTCCTTGCTGCGATCTTTTTGCAACACCTCAGAACAGCAAGTGCCTCAACTTTTTCACTCTTTTTCCCCTTCCAGGCCATCCCCCCAGAGACGCTCTAGTCCACGATTGGCCTCGGGGACTTCTATATGCTTCCCCCCCCTTTCCATTAATCACTCAGTTGATTCAGAAAGCTACCGCCTCGAGAGCCAGGATGATCCTCATTGCCCCTTATTGGTCTCAACAGATATGGTTCCCATTCCTGCATCGTTACCTTTTGGAACAGCCTTGGCATCTGGACCCAGTGCCAGATCTTTTGGCCCACCAATCAGGGCGGCTGCACCAATCCCTCCAATCTCTCAACCTCACAGCTTGGTTGCTCCACTTCCATCCCTAGCCAGGCTTCCCCTGATTTCCAATTCTGTCCGTGATATTATTGTAGCTTCCCTAAAATCCTCTACCAGAAGGATTTATAGTAGTAAATGGAAGCGTTTTTCCTTCTGGGCAAGAGCTAGGAATATAGATCCCTTCACTGCTCCTATACAGTCAGTTCTAGATTTCCTAGCGGAAATTTTTTATTCAGGCTCTTCATTCTCCACTGTAAAGGTTCAGTTAGCGGCCATTTCAAATTTTCACATAGGCATATCAGACTCCAGCATCATGTTCCACAAGCTTTGTAAAGCCTTCCTTAAAGGTATCTTTTTACTCAAACCCCCAATCAAAGACCCCCCCACCACAGTGGGATTTGAATTTGATTTTAACATCCTTGATTCTTCCTCCCTTTGAACCTGCGGCTTCCTGTTCTTTAAAGTTGCTCTCTTGGAAAACTCTCTTCCTAGATGCCATAACTTCTGCTAGGAGAGTATCAGAACTCCATGCCCTTTGCATTTGTCCTCCTTATCTAGTTTTCCACAAAGACAGGGTTTCTCTCAGAACTAACCCGTCCTTTTTGCCCAAGGTGACTTCTCAGGCAAATTTAAATCAATCTATCGATCTTCCAGTTTTCTTCCCTAATTATTCTAACAGGGCAGAGCAAAAACTGCATTATCTGGACGTTGATCGTCAGCTCCGTTACTATCTGGACAGAACTAAACAAAGTAGGAAATCTGATCAGCTTTTTCTGTCCTATGCGGAAGGTAAAAAGGGCCTTGTCTAGATGGCTGTCCTCTGTGATTACCTGTATCTATCAACTCAGAGGTAAAGAATTACCTTCTAAGCCAAGAGCCCATTCAACCAGAGCTTTAGCTACATCAACAGCCTTTCAAGCTAGATTGCCAATAGATTCTATTTGTGCAGCAGCCACATGGGCCTCTCCTCATACCTTTATTACACACTACAAATTAGACATGGCCTCCAGAAACAGGGCAAATTTTGGTTCCACCGTTCTCAAGAGCCTGTTCCGATGAGCCACCCGGGATGAAGGTGCTAGGGACGCGGTCCCATCCAGCAAGAATGAAGGCAAGACTGACAACTTAACATTGAGAAGTTATGTACCTACCATAACGTTCCATGTTAGTTGTCTTCTTCTCGCCTTCTTTCTTGCATCCCACCCGCCATCCCCCTAGCCTGGATAGACCGAAAGGATTTCCCTTTTTTTATCAGGGTCTTCACCCTACACAATTTGAAGCCTAAACTGGTTATCCTTGGGTAGCTATAGCTTCAGGTAATGGCACATGGGAGTTTTTCCCCTTCTCCTTCTCTCCCTTGGGTTGGGAGGTTAAAATTGCTATGTTCTCAGCTACCATACGAGATCTGGGTAGTTGGCGCTTAGCATCATGGGATATAGGGTTGCCTCGAGCTGGTAAAATTAGCTCTCGAGCTTTAGTATAGGCCAAGTCGGAGCAGAGGATCGGCTCCGAACCCATCCAGCAAGAAAGAAGGTGAGAAGAAGACAACTAACATGGAACGTTATGGTAGGTACATAACTTCTCATTCCCGCTCCTCTTGTAAACCTCACTGGAAATAAACAGCTCAGAGCAGAAGCAGCTTGAATGGAAGTAAATGTTCCTGCCACTCTTGTAAACCTCATGGCCTAGAGCAGAAGCAGCTTGGATGGATAAATGTGGAAGCAGCTCCGTGCTCATGTTCCCGCCCCTCTTGTAAACTCACTTATGGCCCAGAGCAGAATTCCAATAGGCTGGATGGAGCTGATGTCACTGCGCAAATTAAGGGGTGCTACTCAGGAATCGTGGCACCCCATTATTTGGACCTCAAAAAAATGGGGAAAACTGAAAGATTCAGTATGGCTGAGAGGTATGTTGGAGACATGAAGAGGAAAGTTAACGTGAATACTTTGTATAAGCATATTAATTTGCATCCTGACCATAGCTTTCGCTTTAAAGTGATTCAGTTAACTGTTAAAAGCAGTAGAGGTGGGGACTTCCTTAATAAAACTGGGGTTAATGAAGTTAAGTGGATTCGAACTTTGCTAGCAGAAAGAAATTATGGTTTGAATGAAAACACATCACTAGGACCTTATTTAAAAGGACGTAAGATTAAGCACTGATTTGTTACCATAGTATTTAATAGGACTTAATCTCAGCTTTTTTTAATTATGAATTCTGATTGGATGTTTTCATTTTTAAATTGTATTTAAGTTGTTCCTTGGCTTGTCTGAATTTAATCTGAAGAAGTGCTTATGACGAAAGCACTTACTTTTGTATTTAATAAATAACACTTGTCGTTTAACTGTGCTGGTCATTCCTTCTTACCTTTGCTTCGTGCTTTTTGTTGGAAGACCTTTGGTTACAATGGGATTTACAGCTTTTTTGGAACAGAGAATCCCTTAGAAAATGTTAGGTCTGAAAAATGTTATAGATCATCTATATCAGCTTATCCCCTCATCACACATTTCAGAACCTCTGCAGCAGGGGAACCAAAAAACTAAATCTCTATCCAAAAGAGAATTTAAATTCTCATTTTCACTTTGTCAGGGGATTCTCAGAATGCACCCAGGCAAAGCTCTACAAAACAATACCAATGGGGATGGCCCTGGAAGACACATCACCAGAGTCACACACACCCTTTAAGCAATGAGTTGTGACCTGTAAAATGGAAGAAATTAAACTATTTAAAACAGATTTTTCCTCATACTTTCACAATTAGTCAGAACATATAAGCCTAGCAGTTTTGATCAACTAAAGCTATAGCTGCTGGGTAAGGTTTGGAATGAGTGTTTAAAAACTTAAAAGGGTGAGCTACTTTATACAATCTTTTTAGGGACAGCAGGCTGACTGAAAATTGCAAGCAGTGACACACACATATTACAAAGCTGTCAGCACTGGAGGGATTGGTGAAGGTTCTGGAAATTCTGTCTGTAAAAGTTAATAGTATTTTCTGAGGTACTGAAAAAACTCAGTGTTCTCCCACTGAAAACACTGACACATTCTGGAAACAGTCTCAAATAATGAGAAACCAATGCAGGCAGAATCAGATAATGTGCTCTCCTCTGAGTCTGAATCAGAAGTCTAAGTAGAAAACCCTGCAGGTGACCCTTCAGCTTACTGTCAGGATTCAGAATCTTAAACTTCTTCAGGAAATGAGCACCCCCTCTATCTTTCACCAGAAACCACCTCTGGAGGGACAGGTTCATAACCCAGAGACTGCCAATGCTATGGAATCAACTTCCCATACTTATCAAGCAGAGCACCTCACTGACTCTCTTCAAGAAAAATCTCAATGAGTGGATGTGAAATAGAAAATTCATCCCAGGGATAACGCCACAGAGACACTTGGAACTAAGGCCAGGTGGCACAATGCCACAGTAATCCTATGGCTAGGCTTGTAAAGGCCCCAGGGCCATTAGCCTAGTACACACCTATGAAACTATGAACCTATAAGAAGGATCAATAGCCTGAATTAAACACTGAGACAAATCTAGTAAACTACTCCTGTATAGACAAATTTTAGGAAGAGTCGATACAGGTTTAGTTTTCTATACTTTTTGATAGGAAAACTGGAGGCAGAAATGCTGTTAATGGCAGTGGCAACTTCCCCTGGGATGGGTACAACTTGCTGACTTAAGCAGGGAAGCCTTCTCTGATCTGTTTACCAGGACCAACAAGAGTGGCTCTCCCTTGCCCACTGAGGGGACCATATCTCTCAACTGTATAGATTTTCAGGGTCTATATTACTAGAACGAACGCTTAAATGTTCGAATCTGTAAAGGTCGACCTTTACAGATCAAACAGTTCGAAATAGTAAAAAAGTATATAAAAAAACAAACATGTAGAAAGGGTTTAGGTAGGGGGGCAAGACCCCCTGCACCCCCACACCCCCGCTATTTAAATATACCAACTCTGAAATCGCACTTCAGTGAACTACAGTGCGGAAATGGGAACTTTCCCATTCCCTACACTATAGCGCGATCTTGGAGTTGGTATATTACAGTAGGGGGTGGTGGGTGCAGAGGGCTTGCTCCCCTGCTTAAACCCTTTAGTTTTTTTTTTTCTACTGTGTATTTTTTTTTTAATTTTTGTAAAATTTCGATCGCTTAACTGTTCGATCTCTAAAGGTCGACCTTTAGAGATTCGAAAATTTAAGTGGTCGAGCATCTAATATAGACCCGATTTTCACTGGATGTTCAGATTTTGGTTTCTCATAAAACTGTGGTTTTATGACAAATCACTGGCAAATCATTGAGGATTGAAGTCAGAAAATAATGACAACCATTTGAGTTTCAGACTTCATACTCTTCAGAAACTTTATGTTAACGCAACACCTATTATTCTATCAAGTTTCTAAGTTTGTAAGAGCAGTATTTAAAATTGTTCCTATTTTTGTCCATTTGTCCTACATTATTTATGGCTTTGCCTAGATTTCTTGCTGTAAGAGGTTGAGTGGTATGGAGGAGACCCCAGCAGCAACAGAGGATCTGGCTAACCACTGGTCCATAGTAGCTGTAGATTATATACCAGAAGGATCTGTGGTAAAAGATGAATGATCTAAGGAACCAGCTTTGGCCACAGCAGAGTCATCCACCTGAGGTTGTGGCAAGTTGCTTGTCTATTGTGGTAGAAGTGATTGTTTGCTTAACTTTTTCTTTTTTTTGTGGCTGGAAGGATTGACTGTGAGACCAGTAATTTGTTCCCATGGTCGAACTAAAAATAGTGCCTCTTTCCTAGGAAAAACATGTAATATAAAGCTGATAAAGTTATTTTTTTCTCACAAAAATACAGTAAAAACACTTTAATGCACTTTTGCCAGTTGCCAAAAGTAAAATAAACACAATTTCTCCAGAGGAAAAAAATGTTTTCAACTATTTTAAACAACTTTTAAACTGACAGGAAAAAAATGTGCTCCTGACTAAAAATACAATTAACTCTTGTGACAGTCCATTAAAACACAAACTCCTAGCATAAAACAAGAAGTTATATACTCACCATAATGTTCGATGTATGTAGTCCATCTCGCCTCACATTCTTACCCTTGGGTGCGGAGCCGTACCTCGGCTCCGACTCAGTCATACTCAAGCTCATAGTTTTCAATTGGCTCGTGGCTAAGAGGTATCCCAAGCTGCAATGTGCCTATCCCCAGATCTTGTTTGCTGCAAGCTCACATACACACACACACACACACACACACACACACACACACACACACACACACACACACACACACACACCCCAACACGCTGAGAGGAAGAACCAACCCAACTAATCAAAAAGGAGTGCTGAAAACAGAGACTAAAACTCTAGGTCCCCCAGGAACGGGTAGGTGGGTGGGCTAGTAAGAATCTAAGGCGAGATGGTACATACATCAAATGTTATGGTAAGTACATAGCTTCTTGATGTTATGTAGTCCAATCTCACCTACATTCTTACCCTTGGGACAGTGTGTCCCTAGCACCTAAACCTTGGGTGGCTCATTGAAAAATACTCCTGAGCACTGCGGAACCAAAGGAAGATCTGCCTCTTGATATCTGATCCAATTTGTAGTGACTAATAAAGGTGTGAGGCGATGCCTATGTAGCTGCAGCACAAATATCATCCATATGCATCCTAGCCTGAAATGCAGTAGAGGTAGACACCGATCTTGTAGAATGAGCCTTCACTTTAAAGGGTAATTCCTTGCCATCAGAAGTATAAATGAAGGAAATGCAAATAGAAATCCATCTGGATAGAGTTACTTTAGAAACAAGTCTGTTGTCTGAGAACGAGACAAAGAGTTGATCTGATTTCCTAATATCTTTAGTTTTATGTAAACAGAAATGCAATTGTCTATGAACATCTAACTGATGAAACTTAAATTCTGCCTTGTTAGAGAATTCGGGAAAAAACACAGGCAGCTCAATGGACTGGGTGAGGTTGACAACCGAAGTGACCTTTGGTATAAAGGAAGGATTAGGTCTAAGAGAAACCCTGTCCTTATAAAACACCAAGTAAGGGGGCCGGACTGATAAAGCTTGGAGCTCAGAGACCCGCCTAGCCGAAGTGATGGCTATCAAAAAGATTGTCTTCCAAGACAAAAATTTAATGTCACAAGTAGCTGCGGGCTCAAAGGGAGACGAGGTAAGCTGCTTTAACACAAAATTGAGGTCCCATGGCATTACAGGATCAAAGACAGGAGATTGAAGTAGCATAGTCCCTTTGAGAAAAGACCTACAAAGTCTGTGCGCCATTAGATTGGGTTCATTAGCAACATGAAAGGTAGAAATTGATGCCAACTGCACTTTGATAGTCGCTGCAGCTGATCCCTGGCTGAACAATTGAGAAAGAAATTCTAAAACTGATGAAACAGGAGCTGTATAAGGATCAATCTGCCTTTCATGAACCCAAATGGAAAATCTCTTCCACTTGCTGGAATAAATCTTCCTAGTAGTAGGCTTGGGGGAAGAAGACACGATATGAACCACCTCAGGGGAAAAATCATGAAGCCTGACTAGGGACGGAACTGGAGCAGCCAAGCTGTCAACTAGAGGGTCTGAATAGATAGATGGAGCTGCCCTGACATACGAGTCAGCAGTTCTGGCTCTGGGTCCAGAATCCATGGATCATCCATTAGATAGGGTTGGAGAAAAGGAAACCAAATCTGACAAGGCCAGTGTGGTGCAATCAGTATTATCTTGCTTCCCAAGGATCGTGCTTTCTGAATAACCTTTGTTGTCAGGGGAACTGGCGGAAAGGCATAAAGAAGACTGGAGGGCCAATCATGAACTAGAGCATCCCTGGTTGCCTCCCCCTTCGGGGGGATAAGGGTGAAATAGCTGCTGCACTTGGCATTGAGAGGGCTGGCAAATAGGTTGCAGCAAGGCTGACCCCATCTGTGGAAAATCTGCTCTGCAACTTGTTTGCTCAGGGACCACTCATGAGGCATCAGAATAGCTCTGCTCAGCCTGTCAGCAATCACGCTGGACTTCCCCAGAATGTGCATTGCCACTAGAAAGTATTGGGAAGACACTGCCCACTGCCACACTCGAAGTGCCTCTCTGCAAAGGGAATACGACTTGGTTCCTCCCTGTTTGTTTAGATACCATACCACCAACATGTTGTCTGAGTGGATTGCAATTGTCCAAAGAGGAAGAAAGCTCAGAAGTGCTTACAACGCTAATAGCACAGTTCTCATCTCCAAGACACTGATATGCAAATGGGTCTCGTGCTCTTGCCACATGCCTTGGACTGTCCTGTCAAGATACCCCCACCACCTGATGTGGGAGGCATCCATGGTCACTGTGGCAACTGGGGAAGGTAAAACAAAGGGGTTGCCTACGTTGAGATTGCTGGTCTGAAGCCACCAGTATAGATCCTGCTTGCACTTGTCTGTAATCAGAATAGGATGGGAGAGTTGAAAACACTGAAGTGACCACTGGGCGAAAAGCAGCCACTGAAGTAGCCTCATGTGTAGTCTTGCTAGAGGAACTAGCATAATCGTGGCAGCCATGGTCCCTAACAACTTGAGGACTACTTTTGCCCTGACCTTCTTCAATGGTAGCAAGGCATAGACTGTAACAGTAGATGCTTGGTGGTGGCAGACAGGAGCCTGTCATCAAGGTACGGAAACACTTGGAATCCCTGATGTCTCAAGTGAGCCGTTACCACTGCCATGCATTTGGTGAACACCCTGGAGGCTGTGGTGAGACCAAAGGACAGGGCACAAAACTGAAAATGACTGGCTCACAGCCAGAAGCATAAATGACTTCTGGATGCCCTGCCCATCTTGATATGGTAGTAAGCATCCTTGAGGTCAACGGAGCACATCCATACATCCTTCCCTAATAGCGGGATAATTGACTGTAATGTGACCATGCGGAATTTGGACTTTTCTTCATGAAGGTTCAAATGGCTGAGATCCAAGATGGGTCTCAGGTCCCCTGTTCTTTTCGGCACCAAAAAGAATCTGGAATAAGTCCCTAATCTAACTTGGTCTGCGGGGACAGGCTGAATGGCTCCCTTTGAGAGCAACTTTTGTACTTCTAAAGTTGCAGAATCCCTGTGACTGGGTGGAATGTCTGGGATTCTCTTGGATGGCGGGGGAGGAGAAGAAAAGGGGATAGGATAACCTTTGGAAATTATCTTTAATACCCACTCGTCTTGGGTGACTTCTTGCCAGGCTTCTGGGTATAAAGAAATGCGACCCCCGACCAGCTCCAGAGATGCACAGTCGGGCCTCCCTTCAGGAACGCTGGTAGGGAGAACCACAAAAGGAACCATGGTCCCCCTGGTTACGCAGGCCTCCTCTGCCTCTAGGGTGGCATCTACCTGAATTTCCACCCCCTCCCCTGCCTCCGGAGGGGGAATCACGTTGTGCGCCCTGAAAAAACCTCTACGACTTTCTGAACCACATTTTCCCACCTTTCTGGCCCTTGGGATAAGGTCTAGAAGGCATGGAAAAATGGACTCCCATGGCAGACAGGGTTTTTCCTTCCTGCTCGCACCTAGTGAGAGTGTCCTTTACCTTGGTTTCGAACAATGATGAACCATCAAATGGGGCACTGGTGAACGTAGACTTGAAGGCCTCCGTGAAATTGCACAGGCGCATCCAGGAGTGTCTCCTAAGAGACACTTCGGAACCTGCTGCTCTACTCGCTCCGTCGGCTGCATAAGAGATCGGCCTCATGGAGGAGTTAGTAATAGAATTTAGGGTAGACATCTGAGCACTGACCTTCTGAGCCACAGCATCAGAAGCATAGAATCTCCCATCTCTTTTAGGAGATCTCTCTGGAGCCGTGTAAAATATGACACTGACCGCAGTGTAAAGGCTGCTGAGGAGAACACACGCTTCCCATACCTGTCCATAGCCCTAGGCTCCTTGTTAGGGGGATGGACAGTAGATGAAGTTTCTGAAAGTTCCTTCATGGTGGCTGCTGCCACCACCATGGCATCTACTGGAACGCCTTTCGTAAGAAATTCTCTGTCAGGGGGAGCGGACAAAAACTTGTTGGATCTCCTAGGGACCGGTTCCACAGTGTCTGGAGTTTCCCACACCTTTCGACAAACGAGGTCCAGGAGCTTGTCGAACGGGGGAGAAACCCAAGAGGTGGAGGGATGAGACCCAAAGGCCTTCAGGAACACCGACTCTTCCTCCGAAGGAGCTTTGGAGGGCCAGTTGCCTCTCTGTCTCAATATTTCCAGGATATCTGAGAAAGAGATATCATCAGAAGACGACTTGGGGGACCCTTCTGACTCCTCGAGGTCAGTGTCAGACATGAGCGACTCATCTTCAGAGTCAATGTGCTTCCTCTTGCACACTCTCTTTCTGGGGGGCTCCTCAGGTAAAAACTCTGGGGAGGCCTCAGAAAGTTAAGGACCACTCATGGAGGTATCCTGAGGCCTTGGGTCTCACTGTCCCTGGATAGAGAGTGATCTGAGACTGATATCGGTGCTGGAGGGGGAAGAGTGTCGGTGCCGTAAGATGCAGCTGACGACTTGGCCAGCACACTCCTCATGACCTCGAAAGCTGATATCCCAGCTCCAAAGGTCGACTAACTGTGGAAGATATGGCAGTAGCCCAAGGAGTTGAGGAGATGAGGTCCGAAACCGATGTCTGGCCCATGCTCACCTGAGCCAAAGCACCAAGAGGAAGGCTAGGAGCCAAGGAACATTGATCTGAGACCTCCCTCTTGGGTCTAACTGATGAACTGTGAATCCTGGACGCGTGGACAGCGCCGACGGGGTCGGAGTGGAGATCGGAGCCGAAATGCCAGAAGGGGCTACTGGAACCGACCTCACGGTGTCCGACAGAACCAACAGCTCTGGCTCTGAAGAAAGGCTTGGAGGAGGAACAGTCAAAGATGAAGGGATGATGGGCTTCGGAGCCGACTGGGCCGGAGCTGAAAGCAATTTAGCCAGCACCGATGACTGGAGCAGTTTCTTCACCACTTTATTGACATCATCATCAGAAAGGGACCTAGAGGATACGGTCGGGGATCTGGATCTCTCTGCAGAGGGAGACCTGTGAGTCGGAGAAACCGGTCGAAAAACTGGAGACCGGCTCCGAACTGGAAAATCTGTCACTGGCTCCAAGAGACTGGCAGCTGATGTTAACATAATAGATGTGCTGCCTTCTGTTGGCCCCAAAGCCAGTGGAGCCAAAGAAGCAACTATAGTTCTGGCGATTTTCTCTGGTGGCTCCGAGGAAACTGACAGAGCCAGAGAGAGTTTCTTTGAGGATTTTTTTGTCTGGTTTTCTTGTCCGGTTTGGAAGGAGAGGATCTGGAACTAGAAGACCTCTCCAAGTCTTCTTCAAAGGAAGGTTTCAGCAATCCTTTTAAAATAAGCTTGTTCTTCCTCTCTTGCAATACACGGGGACTGAAAGCATGGCAGAACAAGCAGGATTCTTGGAGATGAATAGCCCCCAAGCAATACACGCACACTGAGTGCCCATCAGTCAATGACATCTTATTATTACATTTCACACACTTTTTAAAGCCCAAAGGTCAGTGCTCTTTAGAATCCTTGGTCATGCTGACAGAAATTTCCACACACACAGGGAAAAAAAACGTAGGGACACCTTCACCAAAAATAGAGCACCTCTAACTGAAAATGGCCTAGAGACCGTGGGACAACCACAGGGAGGACTAGGTCCTCCAAGTTAAATGGGTCTAGCCCAGGGAATAAGCAGGGAAAAAAAACACCAGAACAGGCACACAACAAAACCAGCTAACGGGTATACTACAAAAATACAGAGGAGGACTAGGTCCCCTAACTGAAATGGGCCTAGCCCATAGATACCAAAAATGAAATGGGATAACAAGAAAAAAGGTCCAATGGAACAGGCCACACAACCAGCAGAAGCAATACACACACACCAGCTATGAAAATAGCTTTTGGAGCTACAATATTGAGAAATAAATCAAAAAATTAAACTTAGCCACGACCAACAGCGAGACCATGTCCGAGCATACGAGCGGCAAACGAGATCTGGGGATAGGCGCATTGCAGCATGGCATACCTCTTAGCCACGAGCCAATTGAAGACTTTGAGCTAGAGTGTGGCCGAGTTGGAGCTGAGGTTCGGCTCAGAACCCATGGGTAAGAATGTAGGCTAGACTGGACTACATAACATCTAAATTTCCTTAGCAGGAATGTACATTTAAGCAATATACTTTTTATGTGGAAGTTTTTTTCCCAAACGGAAATTATGTGCCCAGCAAAGGAACAGCACAAGCCGACCATCAATCATTGAAGGCTCATAGAGGAGTACTCTAAACAATGGTAGGAACGTTCCGAAGAGCATGGCCTCAAATTTGTGATTTTTAAACAGCTCAGCATGAGCTGTCTAATGGTTTAGGTATGTGGAATGTATCCTGAAGCTTTGGAAGCTGGCTGTTATAGCCTTGGCAGGATATAACCCCATGTAGCTAAGGCTACTGCAGCAGTGATCAATATGATGAACATTAAGCTCTGTCTCTATGTCAGAATGCTTTAGCATGTTTTCCTCAAGAATATTTCAGCTGACATTATTCTCTGGTAATGATTTTTGAACACCAAGATTACCAGCCTGTAAAAATTGCTTGGCTAATGTAAGAAAATAATGATTTATAACAGACACTATGTCTATGAATGATCAATGTTTAACATTTTGCTTTTTCTTTACAGGAAAAGATTTGGATGAAGAATGGCTTGGACAAGGCACACCTGCCCCATCTATAGGTCTCTTTTCCCAGCTACTCTGAACAACATCTCCTGAAATGTCTCCCTGACACAGAGAAGATGGTTCTCACATGCCTAGATTGGACCGTGGAACAGCAGAAGAGGAATGTGGCTGACCCCTTGTTCATGGTGGCTGAAAAGGCCACACCAAAGGAAGCTTGAAAGGTAACAGAGTATAAATGCCAAGTGGCGACTACAAATTCACCCACTATCAACTGAGGCACTGGCTGAGCCCACAGTGTCAGCAGGTTCTTTGTTTCTTGTTTTTCTTTTAGGGTCCAGCATGAGATGGAACAGCTAGAGTGTGGTAAGTACCTGTGCTGTAACCGAGGAGGATGTCTCAAAGGTGGTACACCTTGCTGGAGTGAGTCGTCCTGAAGGTAAGTTGTCAAAAAGTATTCAAAAACAGCACATTTAAATTTATACCCACATACACAGTCCCATACCTAAGTAATGCATAAGCAACACACTAAACTCTTGTCAGAAACTCCTTTGCTAAAATATTTAGTCTCACAGAAGAAAAACGGGGAAGCACATTGTCACAAAGTGTACAGAAATGATATATTGCACATATAAAGCACTCCTCAACAGTAAATTTTGAATTAAAATAACTCAAATTTGCATAAGAAGCACATTTTCACACAAAATAGCTCTTAAATAAGTTGGAGCTAAACATAGTGGCTCCTGACAAGAAACTTCCCATATATGAAAGCATACCTGTTTTTTAAAGGGAAAATACTGGTAAAAGCACTATTTAAAAATATATTTTAAAAGGGCAGTAAATCTGTGTAGATGGGTTCCCAACTAGGGACTTATTTTTCAGAAATGAAGCTGAATGATGGCTGCTGCTCCTGTGAAGCCTCTGAGTTGATTCTTCATGAGCATAAACAGGCAAGAAAGTATTGAATAATGCTCCACTCTGACTGCTGATTTCCCTCCACAGGGATGTCTAATCAGTAATCAAAGTGAATGTGTGGGAGGGCACCACAGCATTTGGAAGCTGTCCGTTTATTGTGCCCTGGGCAGGACACAACCCACACAGACTGAAGGCTACTGCAGCAGTGTGAATGATAAACATATTGGGTTAATCTTTCATCTAGACAGGGCCATTGCTAACATTTTGGTGGCCACCAGAAAGTTTCAAGTTGGAGGGCCCTACCCTGGCGACATCCATGTGTCACCATATTGCTGACATTTCCCCATCCCTTTTAAGATGCCATCCACACCCCTTTGACGATCATTGTATACTACATAGTATTAAAAGTGTTAGTACACACAGAAATTTATAGACAAACTTGCAGTTGTAGTCCCATTAGCTGTGCAAAAAAAAAAAATCAATGAAACAGACATAAGGAATAATATACATTTTACTCACATTTCTGAGTAGTGAAATTAAGGTTCCCTCTCCAAGCAGAGCTTTGACATTAAGTCCAGACTGCCAGCATACCAGGCGATTACAGCCATATTTGTTATGTCACATCAGTTATATGATTTCCAACACATAGAAACTATTGACACATACACAGTATCCGTACAAAGCTGGCTCAGTAACCAACTGCACACTGGGGAACAGTACACACACACACAGAACAGTGGTCATTGTCATCGACAAATGAACACCAAAGCAAGTTATACGTCACTAATTGTAACATACAGAACCACCTGGCCCACAGTAACACAGTACCAGCAGCCACAAGCAAAACGGTAGCATGCAAAAGTTGCAACCAAAAACAATGAAACACAGTAGCAAAATAAAGTGAATGAACAGTGATATGCACTAGCAAAAAAATAAATAAATAAATAATAAATAAAAATCATTATGTGCAAAGGGATGAGCATATAATCAGTCATTATAAACTCAGTCCCTTGCACTTAAGATAATAAAGAAACTTTATACACTGCATACACAAAAGTACATAAATTCAGACCCAACAAAAATAGCTACACCCACAAAAAAAAAAAAAAAAAAAAAAAAAATCAAGGCATTCTTCAGGATTCTCCCCCTTTCCACAGACACACATGTGCGCTCGCACGCACGCACACACACACACACACACACACACACACACACACACACACACACATACACATACACAAAAACAAAAGACCCATGTTCGGGGCCAGATTTTAGATACTGCTTAACATGCATTTTTTGAATGATATGAAATTTGAAACTCCATCCTCTACAGCCTCAAATAAAAAAGTGTCCTTTTCAGGATTTGAAAGATCTGTGGGCTATTGGGTTATTCTTGGACATCAAATAGGAACAGTTTATCTACAGAGGAGGATTAGCAGTTTTCAATTTTTTTTTGCTTCAAAAGATAAAAAGAAGTTATGTACTCGCCATAACATTCCATCTGTGTTGTCTATTGTCATTCTTCCTCAACTGATGGGTTCAGATCCTATCCCTTGGATCCGACTCGTCCGTTGCTAAATTTTGTGCAACCAAAAACTCTTGAGCTTCTCCCTTACCCACAATGAAACAATCTCAGTTACCTCAGATTTTATTTGCTGCCATAACAGAAAGCAAAAGATGAAAATTACTATGGAGAAACTATCTCTGGAGATACTCATATAACAGAGACAAATGAGTCCATACACACTCGGTCTTTCAGAAGCCTTTAGGATGGAGGTTGGTGGAAGAAGAGTTGAGGAAGAATGAAAATGGACAACACAGATGGAACATTATGGTGAGCACAAAACTTCTTTATCTGATGTTGTCAATTTTCATTATATCCTCAACTGATGTGATAGAGTCCCCCGCTACCTAATTTACAGGGCAGACTCAAGGAAGGATATTTCTGAGCAGCACAGAACCAAATGATGCCCTTCCACTGGAGACCAGATCTAACTTGTAATGAGTAATAAAGGTATGGGGAGTAGCCCAAGTAGGTACTGCACAAATACCATCTATGGACATTCTGGATTGAAACACTGAGGAAGTTGCCATGGCTCTAGTAGAATGAGCACGAATTGTTTTTGTAAGAGTGATGCCCAACTTGGTATATACAAAGGAAGTGCAATTTGCTTCCATTTAGATAATGTAACTCTGGTAACTGGTTTACCCAATGTAGGTTCTGTAAATTAAGCAAACAGTTCATCTAATTTCCTAAAGTTCTTTGTCCTGTGTAAGTAAAAATGTAATTGCCTGTGAAGATCCAATAAGTGTAACACATATTCACATTTGATAGAAAATCTGGGGAAGACTACAGGCAAATGATTAGACTGATTAATATTGGATTCTGACACCACCTTTGAAAGGACTGAAGCATTGGCATGTAAGGTTACATTGTCCCTATGAAAAATCAAGTGTGGGAGTTATAAGGATAAAGCTTGAATCTCAGAAATTCTTCTGGACAAAGTAATGGTTACTAAGAAAATTGTTTTCCAAGAAAGAAACTTAGGATCACAGGTAGCTGCAGGCTCAAATGAAGGTTGAGTAAGGTTCTGGAGTACTAAATTTAGGTCTCAAGGAGGAGTAGGATCTTTAAAGAGACACCTTAAGAGTAGTATGCATGTTAAAAATGCTCTACTTAACTTATGAGATGCTACTGATGAGCCATTTATCCCAACATAGAAATTTAATACTGCTGTTAACTGGACTCTAACTGTAGAAAAACTAGCTCCTTCATCAGAGAGATGTGATAAAAAATTAAATATGTCATGTATGGGAGCTGTAAAAGGTTCAATGTTGTTTCTGAACCCAAAGAACACATTTTTTTCCATTTACTGCAATATAGTTTCCTGGTGGAAGGTTTGTGAGAGGACATCAGAATATGATGGACCATAGAAGAGAACATTGGTTATCTGGCTATCAGTGGAATTGGAGAAGCCAGGCAGTCAGCCTGAAGTTTGCCAAATCTGGGTGTATCACGTCTGTCAGGTGAGACAGAAGGTCAGGAGTTGGGTCCAGAAACCAAGGTGGTTGAATTAGGTAGGCCAAAGAAAGGGAAACCAAATCTGTTGAGGCCAATATGCAGCAATAAGGATGACTTTGCTCCTCATCCTGGAAGCTTTCTGAAGGAATTTGGGAATCAAAGGAATGGGTGGGTATGCATAAAGGAGATGGGGGGAAACTGTGAAGTGAGATTTCCCCTCTGGGAGATTAGGGTAAAGTAGCTGCTGCAGTTGTTGTTCACGGGGAAGCAAATATTTCCCAGCAAGGATGGCCCCATTGATGGAATATCTTGTCTGCAATTTTCTTGTTCAGGGACCATTCATAGGGTAGGAGAATGTACCTGCTCAGTTTGTCTGCTATCACACTGGACTTCCCTGGAATATGCATTGCTAAGAGAAAGTGGTTTGAAGAGATTGCCCACTTCCATACCCTGAGAGCTTCTCAACACAATGGGTAGGATTTGGTTCCTCCTTGGTTGTTGATGTACCAAACTACTGACATGTTGTCTGTTTGTATTGCAATGGTCTCTAAGGGGAGAGCATCCTGGAATGCCTGCAATGTTAACTGCACTGCTCTCATCACTAGGAAATTTATATGGAATTTGGCCTCCTTCGGGGGGACCAGGTGCCTTGGACTGCCTTCACCCAGTAATGACCCTCCCTAACTTAACTGGGAAGTGTCCATGGTCACTAAGGCCTTGGGTTGAGGGAGAATGAATGGCTGGCCTAGAAGAACTTGGTCTGAATAAACACACCATTCCAGCTCTCTTTTGCATGTCAAGTTACTCTTATCTGGTAGGACAAAGACGGATGAAGAATTGATTACTGGGAAGCTAGCATCCATTGAAAAATGAGAAGTTATGTACCTACCATAACGTTCCATGTTAGTTGTCTTCTCTCGCCTTCTTTCTTGCTTGATGGGTTCGGAGCCGAACCTCGGCTCCGACTCAGCACTTGCTAAGCTCGAGAGTCACTTTTACCAGCTCGAGGCAGCCCCATATCCCATGATGCAAGGCTGTAAGTACCCAGATCTCGTTTGATAACAAAGGGCAATAGCACCTAGCATAAACACTTCCCAAAGGAAGAAGGAAGAAAGAAAAAACTTGCAGGATGGAAGAAGGACCAGCTCTGTATGGTCTTCAGCATCATAACTCCTTGTAGAGAAAGGTCTGTCCAGGCCTGGGGGAAGGAGGGAGGGTCGCAAGAAAGAAGGCGAGAAGACAACTAACATGGAACGTTATGGTAGGTACATAACTTCTCAATGTTAAGTTGTCAATCTCGCCTTCATTCTTGCTTGATGGGACCGCGTCCCTAGCACCTGTATACTGGGTGGCTCAATGGAACAGACTCTTGAGGACTGTAGAGCCAAAACTGGCTCTTGGCTCTGTCCCTGGAGGCCAAGTCCAATTTGTAATGGGAAACAAAAGTATGAGGAGTGGCCCAAGTGGCCGCTGCACAAATAGTGTCTAAAGGAAGTCTAGCTTGAAAAGCTGTAGAAGTAGCTAAGCTTCTGGTTGAATGTGCTTTAGGTTTTGAGCACAGCTGTTTTCCCCTGAGCCGATAAATTTCAGAGATGACAGAAGAAAGCCATCTAGATAAGGTCACTTTTGAGACAGGAAGGCCTTTCTTGTTATCAGCATAGGAGACAAAGAGTTGATCGGATTTCCTAAATTGTTTAGTTCTGTCCAAATAATATCTGAGTTGTCGATGGACATCAAGATAATGTAGTTTTTGTTCGATCTGTTAGAATAATTTGGAAAAAATACAGGGAGATCAATGGATTGATTTAAATTAGTCTTTGAGGCGACCTTAGGCAAAAAGGTCGGATTAGTTCTCAATGATACTCTGTCTTTGTGAAAGACCAAATAGGGGGGGGCGAACAGAAAGAGCATGAAGTTCAGACACCCTCCTGGCCGATGTAATAGCTACCAGGAATAAGGTTTTCCATGAAAGAAATTTCAGGGAGCAAGAAACAGCTGGCTCGAAGGGGGGAAGAATCAAGGATGTCAGCACTAAATTTAGATCCCATTGAGGAGGAGGACTCCTGACTGGAGGCTTCAGGAGGAAAATTCCTTTCAAGAAGGCTCTACAAAGCCTGTGAGACATAATATTGTGATCTCAAGAACCCGACATGAAAGTTCGAGATAGCAGCCAATTGAACTCTAACTGTAGAAGAAGAGGAGCCTGCATGAAAAACCTCCGCTAAGAAATCCAAAACTGCCTGAACTGGAGCAGTGAAGGGGTCAATATTCTTGGCTTTAGCCCAATAAGAGAAACGCTTCCATTTGCTTGTATAAATCCTCCTGGTAGAGGATTTTAAGGAAGCTACTAGAATGTCTCTAACGGGTTTAGAGATCAAGGAAGCCTGGCTAAGGAAGGAAGTAGAGCAACCATGCTGTGAGGTTGAGAGAAGGGATAGACCGGTGCAGCTGACCGGATTGGTGAATCAGAAGATCTGACACTGGGTCCAGATGCCACGGCTGCACCAAAAGATGACAATGGAGGAACGGAAACCAAATTTGTCGAGGCCAATAAGGAGCAATGAGAATCATTTTGGCTCTCAAAAAGGTTGCTTTCTGGATAACTTGAGGGATCAGAGGAAAAGGAGGAAAGGCATAAAGAAGTCCCTGGGGCCAATCCTGGGTCAGAGCGTCTCTGGGGGGATGGCCTGGCAGAGGGAAGAGAGAGAAGAAATCTGGGCATTTGCTGTTTTGGGGAGTAGCAAAAAGATCGCAACATGGGCGACCCCATTCCAGAAAAATCTCATCCACTATAGATTGCTTGAGAGACCACTCGTGAGGCATGAGAATAGCTCTGCTCAATCTGTCCACTAAAATGTTGGTTTTCCCAGGGATATGCGTTGCTACCAGAAACCGATGAGAGGAGATCGCCCATTGCCAAAGTCTGAGCGCTTCTCGACACAAGGGGTAGGACTTGGTTCCGCCCTGTTTGTTGATATACCAAACTACAGACATGTTGTCTGTGTGGACTGCAATTGTCCCTACGGGAAGAAAGTCGTTGAGGGCTTGCAACGTTAAAAGCACTGCTCTCATCTCTAGGACATTTATGTGCAGGTGGTATTCGAACGGTTGCCACGTCCCATGAACCATCCTGCCCTGATAATGACCCCCCCCACCCAATCAGGGAGGCATCCGTGGTGACAGTGGCTACCGGGGATGGGGTTACAAAGTGTCTGCCTTGGTGAATCTGGGGAGAAGTGATCCACCAAGCAAGATGATTCTTGCAAATCTGTGTCACCAGTATTTGGTGACGCATTGGAAGTTGTTGGTAAGACCACTGAGTGAACAACATCCACTGAAGAAGGCGCATGTAGAAGTGAGCCAGGGGAAGAAGAGTAATGGCCGCAGCCATGAGGCCTAATACCTTTAGAACCATTCTGGCCTGTACTTTCTTGTTGGCTAGAATGATCCTGACATGACTTTGAATGTCTGAAACTCTTTGATCTGTAAGGGTAGCTGACATCCGAAGAGTGTTTAAGTTTGCGCCTATGAAAGTAATAGACTGGCAGGGCAACAAGGATGACTTTTCGAAGTTGATCGAGATGCCCAAATGAGAACAAAGATTTATTGTGTAATCCCTGGCTTGAACAAGCTGATGCCTGGTGGTGGCTGAAAGGAGCCAGTCGTCGAGATACGGAAACACCTGGAATCCTTGACGTCTCAGGTGAGCCGTGACCACTGCCATGCATTTGGTGAACACTCTGGGGGCTGTAGTGAGACCAAAGGGCAGGGCTCTGAACTGGAAATGACTGGACCCCAGCCGAAAGCGGAGAAATCTCCTGGAGCGTCTGTGAATTTTTATGTGATAGTACGCATCCTGAAGATCTATTGAGCACATCCAGTTTCCCTTCTGTAAGAAGGGCAGTATTGACTGAAGAGTGACCATTCGGAATCTTGTCTTCCTCACAGACTTGTTGAGTCTGCTGAGATCCAATATTGGTCTCCAGTCTCCCGTCTTTTTGGGGACCAAAAAGAACCTTGAGTAGATTCCGGGCTCTGAATGATCTGTTGTAACTGGCCGAATGGCTCTTTTTTGCAGTAGTTTTAAGACTTCTAACTCTGCAATTTCCCTTAGACCGGGTGGTACATCTGGAAGGGAATTTGAGGGATAGAAAGGACTTTCCTCGACAGGAATTTTGTAACCCTCGGATATGATCGACTGTACCCATCTCTCTTGAGTGAGGGAACGCCAGGCTTCTGGGTACAGCGATAGTCTTCCCCCGAATGCCTCCAAGGCGGGACAGCCGGGCAACATCTCAGGGATGCTGAAAGGGCTTGTCAGAGAGAGACTCCCTGTTTCCCTGGTTTTGTGGACCCCCTCTGCCTCTAGAGCGGCGTCTGTTGTTGTTACCCCCTCTGCCTCTAGGGGTAAACTGACCACGTGAATCTGGCGTGACTCCTTGGGATTTGCGGAACCACATTTTGCCACCCTTCTGTCCTTTGGGGTAAGGTCTAGAAGGGGTGGAAAAACGGACTCCTACAGCAGAAAGAGTTTTGCCGTCCTGCTCACACCTGGTCAACGTTTCCTTCACTTGAGGGCCAAACAAAGCTGACCCATCAAAGGGAGAGTTTGTGAAGGACGCCTTAAAGGGATCTGCAAAATTACAGAGCCGCATCCAGGCTTGGCGTCTAAGAGCCACACCTGTACCTGCGGCTCTACTCGCTCCATCAGCAGCATATGATATCAGCCGCATGGAGGAGTTAGCAATGGAGTTAAGGGTTCCTAGCTGCGAAGCAATTTTTTCTTGAGCCACTGCAGCTGTAGGATCCTGTACTACTTCACCTAGTTCCTTAAGGATATCCCTCTGGAGTCTGGTGAAGTGACATAGGTAGTTCAGCGAACGCATAGCAAAGGTCGCTGAAGAAAACATCCGCTTACCATATCTATCCATGGTCCTAGAGTCCTTATTAGGAGGATGGACAGGTACGGAAGGATCTGCAAGTTCCTTCTTAGTGGCAGCCGCCACCACCATGGCATCAGCAGGGACACCTTTTGTGAGGAATTGTTTGTCCGACGGGGCAGTAATAAATTTAGAAGGCCTCCTAGGGACTGGCTCTACAGAGTCAGGAGCAGCCCACGCCTTTCGAGCAATAACTTGCATAAGGGGGTCGAAAGGCGGAGACACCCAGGAGGTGGAGGGCCAAGATCCAAACGCCTCCAGGTATACTGACTCATCCTCAGAGGGATTGTTGGTGGGCCAGTTTCCCCTCTGTCTAAGGAGTTCTAGGATGTCTGAGAAGGAGACATCCTCAGAGGGGGATGTTGGGGATCCCTCAGACTCATCTAAGTCAGTATCCGAAGTGATAGACTCGGGGGAGTCTACGTGTTTCCTCTTACAAGTCCTCTTCCGCGAGAGGATCTCCCGACAAATCAGGAGAATCCTTGGAAGAGGGGGATATTCCCAGTGGGGAAACCTGAGGCGGAGGATCTCTGGGTCCGGGAGCAAGAGAAGTGGCAGAGATGTCAACAGGCACTATAGAGGGAGGAGCTAAGGGAACAGACTGCTGGCTGAGTCCAGTGGCCAGCACACTCTTCATCACCTCGAAGGCTCCCCTCCCTGGGAGGTCCGAGAGAACCCGCTCCGAAGAGCTAGGAACTCCAGGACCCACCGAAAAGGAAGGCTCCGAGGCAGATGTCGGAGCCGAGCTCACTAAGGCCGAGGCTCCAAGGGGAAGAGCGGGGTCGGACAAGGGTCCGATGCCACTCACCCCCTCGGAGGAGACCAGGGAAGCCCGGCCACCGAATCCCTCTAAGGAAGGTCTCGAAGAGGAGATAAGAGTAGAGGCTGAGGGAGCAGAAGGGGGTATCTGTCCCTCAGCCGTAGGAGAAACTATTCCCGAAGACTCCAACTCCAAACTCTGGGGTAGAGTCGAAGGAGGAACTGCAATGGGGTGTGGACTAATAGTCGTCTGCTGAGACGGACTATGTAGCATTTGGGCCAGTGCCTGTGATTTTAGTAATCTACTGACCACTCTCTCCAAATCATGGTCAGAAAGCCTGGATGACCTAGAAGATCGGCTCCGATGGCTCCATTCCGAGAGGAGAGGCGAAGCCGGAGCCGAGAGTATCGGCTCCAAGGAAGGGGATCTAGACCTCTTCCTCAAAGGAACCATCGGAGCCGATGAAACCACAGAAACTGTCGGAGCCGACAACTTATCGGCACCGACAGGTAGCTTTGATGTATCGGCTCCAGCTGGAGCCGATACAGCCATAAAAGTAAGGGTGTCGGAGCCGACACCAATTCCTGAGCCACATGGTGGTCGGAACCGATTGGAGCCGACACCGAAGTGGTCGAACCAGAATCGGCACCGATAGCCATCGGTGCCGAAGGTTTGAGTAAACCAGAATCGGCTCCAGCCGGAGCCGATCTCGACTCTAACAGAGTCGGAGCCGAGGCCACAGGCTTGGACACAGAAGCCTGGGCCTTGGAAGACTTTGAAGTCTTAGATGGGGCCGACTTGGCCGGAGAGCCCTCCGGCTTTAGAAGGCCCCTCAAAATCAATTTATTTCTTTCCTGCAGGACTCTCTGGCTAAAAGAGTGACATATAGCACAGGAGTCCTGCAGGTGAAGAGGCCCCAGGCAGTAAAGGCAAGAAGTGTGACGGTCTGTCAGAGACATCTTCTGACAGCACGAGTCACACTTCTTAAAGCCTGAGACCCTTTCCTTAGATATGGTGAATAATACACACACACAACACCAGTCCAAGAAATTAAATTATATATCCCAAAAAAAACTATCAATAACACACACACACACACACACACACACACACACACACACACCCTAACAAGGGGGGGGATGGGATGGGAGAAGTCTGACTAAAAGTTTTAAGGAGACAGGGAATTTCTGGTCAGAAAGGGACTATAACTGTGTTAAAACTATAAATTTTAAAGTTTTAGAAGAAAAAGGGGCAAAAATAGTAATGTAAAAATCACTTACCAGGAGCTGGTAAAAGGAGGACCTCATCAGTGAAGCGGCAAACGAGATCTAGGTACTTACCGCCTTGCATCATGGGATATGGGGCTGCCTCGAGCTGGTAAAAGTGACTCTCGAGCTTAGCAAGTGCCGAGTTGGAGCCGAGGATCGGCTCCGAACCCATCAAGCAAGAATGAAGGCGAGATTGACAACTTAACATCTAATGTTATTGCTGCCGCCATTGATCCCAGGGCTTGAAGGACCAGATGGGCTAAAATAATGGCATTGAAGATTATCTTTTTGACTTGTGAGCATATTGTTTGAACTCTTGATGGTGTCAGGGATGCAGTGGTAGTTTTCTTATTGAGAACTGCTCCTATAAACTCTAGGCTCTGAGTAGGTTGTAGTTGAAATTTCTCATAGTTTGTGGTCATCCCCAGAAGAGAACAAGTCTGAAGAATCTGGTCCTTTGCCAGTATGAGTTGATGCCTAGTCAGAGTTGATATGAGCCAGTTGTCGGAGTATGGAAACACTCAGAATCCTTGCAGTCTGAGATGAGCTGCTACTACTGCCATGCATTTGATAAACACCCTGGGAGATGTGGTGAGTCCAAAGGGCAGTACTCTGAATTGGTAGTGACTGACTCTCAGCCAGGAATGTAAGTAGATTTTGGATTGTCTGTTCATCTTTATATGACAGTATGCATCCTGAAGGTTTATTGAGCACATCTAGTCATCCTTGCCCAAAAAAGAAAGCATGGACTGAACCATGACCATCTGAAACTTGATTCTTTGAACTGTCTTGTTTAGTTTGGTGAGGTGCAAAACTGGTCTATAGTCCTCCATCTTCTTTGGCACTAAAATGAACCTTGAATAAGTTTTGGATTCTATCTGGTCTGGCGGGACCTCCTGGATGACTCTCTTTTTCTAGCAGCTTTTGTATTTGAATTGCTGCTCGTTTCCTCTGACTGGGTGGAACATCGGAGATTTTTCTTGAGAACAGAGGTGGAAGGGAAAAGGGTATTACATACCTTCTGGATATAATCCTCTGCACCCAAGTATCTTTTGATATATCTAGCCAGAATCTCTGGTGCAGGGATAATTGCCCCTCAAATGCCTCCAAAAGTGGGTAATCGAGCATCCTTTCAGCAGCGCTGGTTGGGTTTATCAAAGAATGAATCTCTGGTACCCTGATTCTAAGGGCCACCTTTGCCATGAGGGCAGTGACATCTATTAGAGTTCCCTCCTTTGCCTCTGGGGAACATCCTCCCCATATCCAGAAAAGGACTCTGTAACTTTTTGAACCACATTTTCCGACCACCTCACTGATTCCTGGAAAAGGTTCACTGAGATGTCGAAAAATGCATGCTTACAACAGACAGGGTCTTTCCATCCTTCTCACACCTAGATAGAGTATCCTTTACAATGGGGCCAAACAAGGATGTTCCATCAAAGTGGCATTGACGAAAGAGGACTTAAAGGGCTCCGCAAATGCACAAAGATGCATCCAGGCATCTCTCCTTATGGAAATGCCTGAACTCACCACCCTTGAGGTTCCCTCTGCTATGTTTGAGATCAACCTCATGGATGAATTGGACAGGAACTGAAGAGTAGTCAGCTAGGAAGTAACAGAGGCCTGAACTTGCTCCAAAACAGCACCAGAGAGGGTATTTGATAACTCCTTAATCTCCCTCTGTAATCTTGTAAAATGTGTAAAGTAGTTGCGAGACCTCAGTGCAATAGTGGATGAGGCATATACATGCTTCCCAATTCTGTCCATCGCCTGTGACTCCCTGTTAAGAAGGTGGACAGTGGAACTTTCGTCAGCTAGTTCCTTCTTAGTGGCCACCACAATGACCATGGCATCAATAGGAACTCCTTTACTCAGGAACTGCCTGTCCGTGGGTGGTGCCATAATCCTGTCTGGTCTCTGAGGAATTGATTCTGTGGTATCTGGATCCTTCCATGCCCACCGTGTTTGATGAAGTAAATAAGCTCATCAGTGTGCAGAGTCACCCAGGAGGTAGAGGGTCCAGTTCCAAAAGTCTCCAGGAGAACACATTCCCCAGATGTAAGATTACTGGGCATTCAGCCACCACTCTAAGGATTTCAATAATGTCTGCAAAAGAGACATCTTCAGGAGGTGACTGTGGGGACCCTTAACACTCATCAAAATCTGTGACTTCAATGATAGACTCCTCTGGGGAGTCAACGTGCTTCCTCTTGCACATTCTTTTCTTAGGGACCTTGTCAGTGAGATGTTCCAGGGAGGTATCAGAAGAGGAATTTACAATTCTCTGGGCGGGAACCTGGGGTAAGGGTACTGGCTGCCCCTGTAGAAGGAGATGGTGAGGTTTTGAGCACCAAGACATGATGGTAGAATATTTAGGATGCGAGGGTGATTGTTCCATTTGATCTGTTGGAGCAGAAAATACCCTCTTCTCAGCTTTGAAGGCAGACTGGCTCACAGGAAGGAAGGATGTCGGATCTGAGAAAACAAACTTCTGAACCATAGTCCCCCCCCTGCCCCAAGGACAAACCCTTGGAAGTGGAAGCTGAAGCTGAGTTGTCCAGTGCTGAGGCTCTGAGGTGTAAAGACTGCTCCGAAAGCCTCAGAGTTAAATGTGGCACCTTGAATACGAAAGGCAGACTACGGCTACGAGAGCTCTCCAGATCTGACTGGACCAGAGCTCTCAGGGAAACCCTCGGATATGAGGATGAAATTATCCTCAGATCCGTGTCAGATGGAAATGGATGGCTTGGATCCAAAAGCTCTGAAACTGCCAAAGGGCTCAGAGGAGGAACCTGTAAAGGGGGGTTTGTAGATGTTTGGAAGTCCTGACTCAGACAGGTAAGAGCCAAAGGGATACCAATCTGACCCTGCACCAGATGAATCTTCCTCACCACTCTCTCCACATCTTCTTCTGTCCAGATCCTAAAAAATCAAGTGTAACACATGGACTGAGATTTTGGGTGGTACAAGAAGGAGGAAGATACTCTGTCTGGGACAGAATCCAATGAAGGGGAGTACCTTGTTCTGGGTAATGGTTCCAATTTTGTTGGAGGTAGATCCAGCAGAGTCGGATCCAATAACTTTGACTTCCTGGAATCCAGCTGAGATGCCATTGGATCCAATATGGTCTGGTCAAAAGCTTTGGATGTTGTTGGATCCGAAGGTTGGGTTGGATCCTGCAACTTGGGTTTTTTTGGATCAGGAGTTGAGACCAGATTGTAGGAGGACCTTTTCCTAGAGGTACGTGAAGCTGAAAAAGAAGACAGCTTTCAGGAAGAGGATTTCTTTGGTTTAGACTTGGTAGGAGAACCCTCTGAAATATTTTCTCCAAAAGGAGGCAGGGAGAAGACCCTTCAGGATAAGTTTGTTCTTATTGCTCACTAAAGCACGTTTTTTGACTCTAGAAGGCCCAAACAATAAACACAAAGTGTGGGCATCAGAAACAGGCATTTTATGCCCACACTTTACACACTTTTTAAAGCTAGATGTCTAATCTATTATTTTAAGAAAAGGGAATAAGTTATTGTATCTGACAGGAAATTTTTTTTTTTGTTAATAGAAAAGTACAAGAAAAATAAGGAAACGGGCTACCAACATTGGTCTCAAGAATTACTTTTGTAGAGGAAGAAAGAAAAAAAAGACTACCAACAATGGTATACAGAACTACAACTACTGTAGGAGAGAAATGAGACACTAATTATAGTATCCAAGTTGCACAGTAATACAGGAAAGAGAGAACAGAAACTGAAAAAGAAAAAATATAAATCTATATATCAATAGTAAGCAACAGGTAAGGGATTTAAGGGATCTATCAGAAAAAAAATTCTAGTCAAAATATGAGAGGAAATGAAGCTCAAGAGAGTTGGATGATCATGCCTTTTGCTTGAAGTAGCAAACCAGATCTGAGGTAACTGGGATTGGTACATTGTGGGTAAGGGAGAAGCTTGAGAGTTTTTGGTTGCCATGAGCTTTAGCAACTGCCAAATCACATCTGAGGGATCAGATCCAAACCCATCAGTTGAGTATAGAAAGAAAATTGACAACATCAGATGTTATTATTTATTTTTTTTGTTTGTGAATTTACTTTGTGAGGTGGGTAGAGTTTGCAGTAGGATCTTCTACCTTATAACTCGGGCTACTGTTATAAAATCATACCTCAACTGTCTTGAACTTCTTAAAATGTCTAGATTTTTGCCTCATATTTTTGGTCTGTTCCTCATAAATCTGTAGTTTGTTGTATATCACTAAGAATTGAAGTAACAAAATAATGACAAACATATGAATGTTAGACTTCATATGCACGATAATGTAAAACCTGTTATTCTAACAAATGTCTAAGGTTATAGCAGCAATGTTTAAAAGCTGTCCATGGTTATGGGTCTTTGTTCCGTTCACTTTCCCAGCCCCCATTTTTTTGGCTTTGTCCAGAATTATTGTGCTTACAAATTGCATATGCATAGTCAAAGAGGATTGCCTTTCAAATTTATATCTTTCAGAAAAGGCTTGTTAAGTAAATAGTGCAATACCTGCCAATCTAGCAACTTTTAGAGTTTAGAAGAATGATGGTTAAAATTTGTCCCAGAATTTGGCCTCTTGTAGTTATGTGTGTGGAAGAGGAAAGCGGGAAACATGCACACTATCCAGATGTTTACCTCTTTTTGTTTTCTTTTTTCTTTGTCTTTTACTAACTTTTGTTCTGGTCATTTGTGGTTTTCCGATTTTTTTTTTCCCCTGAGGCTACTATCTAGTTCCAAATTATAATCAAGCCTGCAATCTTGAACTTCATTCCACTGCTGTTAATGGGAAAAAAGTCACATCCTGATTACTGCTATAAAAGGAACCTAAAACAAAGCCTACAACAGGTCTCGCATGCAGAAGTGCTGTGAGCTTGCTGCAACCAACCAGGTCCTTGCTTCACTAGAATGGACCTGATAGATTGTAGCTTTTCAATGATGTAACTTCATTATTGGAGGAAGTAAGGAAATTATAACACATAGGAACAACTTCAACTCGCAGCAATACCAGGTCTGATTACCAGAGCCAGGTAGAGGAAAAACCCACCTGCATCATGGCTGTATCTCAATGAGGGCACTCCCCAGTAGCAACAGATTTGGGGGACCCTGTGACCGTGGGTTTCGCGAGTGCCTAATGCCAGCTATGCATCTAAATTACCTGTCATTAAAATTTTTCCAAGCCCACCCAACAACTTATAATCCAATTTCTTTTATAAATATGGATCTCAGTTGTATACAAGAATACTGGCAGAGAGACTGAATTCAAGGTATACTACCTAAAATTACTAAAGGCCACACAAGTGTGGATCATATTCAGATACTGAGCCTTTATTCGAAAAGGTCACCACAGGTAACTGAGCCTGCCATAGTTGAAATGACTGACATTGAAAAAGGTTTTGGTTCACTGATATAAGATTATATTTCTGAAGTATGGCAGCTATAAATTTCCTTAAGGTATGTGTTAGGTCAGTGTAGAGTTTGTACAGTGATCCACAGTCAGGAATCCTTACAAATGGTCTCCTGTCTGATGATGTTTGTGTTGAGAAGGGTACCAGAGAGGCATGTCTACTTTCCCCATCATTCTTATTATTATCTTTTCAGTTAGACGGTATCGATGGGTGGAATATAATCAAAGGTTATGATGTTTGTAAATGACTACTTGATGCCCACTGAAAATCCTCAAATAAATGTTCATCTGTGGAATAGACTCCCTCTCCATGTCAAGCAGAGTACCTCTTTACCCCTTTTAAGCACAACCTGGATAACTGGATGGGAAATAGAAAATACACCCCTGGGATTCCACCCGTGTCCCTGCTGGACAGGGCCATCGGGTGATGATTTGTCTAAACATAGGCTAAACTCTTGGCTCAGTTTATAAGGGCATCAGGGCCAATAGCCTAGTAACCTCCTATGATCCTATGTGATAACTGTGGCCCTGACATCTTTTGGAGCATTATCTGGATTGATGAACAACCTTGCCAAATCTTCCCTAACTCCTTTCATTTCTAAAGTGAAAGATCTTCAGTCCAGGGTTGGACAATTTACTGATTCTATGGGGATCACAAACCCCCAGGTATTTAGGTATTTTTCACCCAAACTATTGTAGCATGGCCAATATGAATTTAAATGCAATATGTGGGGAGGGCAGGTTTTGTCTGGGTAAATAGTCGAAGAAGGCTGCATCTACAGTTAGTGGAGTGGATAGTTGCATTTAAGATGTTTCTGGCCTCCTTGCTTTATTTTTTTGTATTTAGACATCTATGTGTGCGATGAGGGGAGTAAGTGACTGGGTAAGATTTATGTTTTATTTTGAATAATAGCAGCAAACAGGTACCAGACCATGTGTCCCACATCGCAGCTGTGGATATATGACTGAGGATACCTGGATGCTGGTACTATGAACAAGTCTTTGTAATCTATCAGCTAGTTGCAGTGTAAATGGCAGATCTGCCCATCCATATGACAGTTACTAGACGCTAATATCCACCAGAGGTAAATGGCCTGCCTGCCTAATTGGTACACAGAAAAGGTTTCCTGAACATCTAAAGATGTGGGATCACATATATAATATTCACAAGGTCTTAAGGGCCTTTATAAGATTTCTCCCCACTTGGAGGTTTGGAGTTCTGCTACCCTTTGGTATGGATATCCTCACTGGGAAACAGGGTCGATAAAGCTCCAGGAGCAGGAATGGAAGGAGAAAGGGATACACTGGTTATTGAATTTAAGCCAAGAGGTCAGAGGTATCAAAGTGTTTACTGATTATTAAACTGTCATGGAAAAATGGAACATGCTCACAAATAATCACTGGCAGGACCTAAATATAAGACATGTTGTCCTGGCTTCTGAATATAAAATGGTTTGTTTCTGCCCCTTTCTTCCCACTGTGGCACAGTCTAAGAACTGGATAAAGGGGCAGGCACGATCAGGTAGGTGACCACTACAGCAGTTTTGATACTAATGGAAGGAAAATGTGGACAGTGAGTTTATGGATTTATGTCAAGTCATCTTATTTATTTGTTTATTTATTTTACATTTGTTTATTGGGAAAGTCCGACTGGACAAAAAAAGAAGTTATGTCTTACCATAACGTTCCATCTGTGTTGTTGATCTTTGTTCATTCATTATTGATGGGTTATCAGTTCTGTCCACGGAACCAAGCCAGCCAAATATCAAGCTTGCATCAGCCAAAAAATCTCAAGCCAAGGTCCTACCCAGAATGCTTTGCTCCCTGTTACCTCAGATCGAGTATGCAAGTTGATAGACAAAAATAGAGGCTACCTCTGGTCATAACAAACCTACAAAGGAGGAGTATATGAGATCAACCAGGGACCTCGGGAGGGGGGTGGAGGGTGGGAAGTAATGAATGAATGAAGATCAAAAACACAGATGGAACGTTATGGTAAGACATAACTTCTTTATCTGATGTTGTTCATCTTCGTTCATTCCTTACTGATGGGACAGAGTCCCCAGCTACCTGTATCCCTGGGTGGCCCTCATGGATGGGCATTCCTGAGCACCATGGAGCCAAAAGAAACTCTACCTTTGGAGGCCAAGTCCAATTTGTAATGAAGAATAAAGGTATGAGGTTTGGCCCAAGTTGCAGCTGAACAAATATCATTGAGGGAAGCCTTAGCATAGAAAGCTGCTGAAATTGCCATAAACCTTGTAGAATGTGCTTTCACTCTGTGAGGCAAGGTGACATTGTTTTTGTTGTAGATAAAGGTAATACAATTTCTCAACCATGAAGCCAATGTAACTTTTGAGACAGGGTGACCTCGTCTAGGACCAGAAAACACCAGAAACAGTTGCTCTGATTTATGGGTAGATTTTGTTCTGTCCAGATAAAATCGTATTTGCCTATGAACATCCAAGGAGTGCAGGCAATACTCTCCCTTGTTAGAGTGGTTAGGAAAGAATACTGGAAGGTCAATAGATTGGTTGATAGACTACTCTGACACCACTTTTGGTAAAAAGGAAGAATTAGTTCTCAGTGATACCCTATCCTTATGGAAGATAAGCTAGGGAGGTTTAATGCATAAGACTTGAAGTTCTGACAAGCATCTGGCCGATGTGATTGCAATCAGAAACAAAGTTTTCCAAGAGAGATATTTTACATCACATGAAGACGCAGTTTCAAAGGGGGAAGCTGTTACAGCAGGGGTGTCCAACTTTTTCGCTTGCAGGGGCCGCATTGAGTCAACAGAAATTGTCTTGGGGCCGCATATAAAATATATCATATAGTTAGCTGTTTTGCTGTCGCGGGTGACCAAAGTCAACCCCCTGGCTGTATTGTAGGTGAATTTGAACAATGACTAAATGTAATAAATGCTTAATATTTGCCCTAAAATTCAAATTCTCATTCTAATTTAAAAAATAACAGTTAACTCTAATATCTTAGTTTATTTGTGAAATAAAAAAAAAAAAAAAAAAAAAAAAAAGGAAAATTAACAGGTACGACCCCTCAATTTGTATGAGATCATACCTCTGATTTCAATGGTTTCTTAAAGATGCCCATGTTTTCCATCATGTTCTTAATGTCCATATGTCGTCCAAAGCACTCATGTATTCTTCTGTTTCCAATTCCATTGCAGTATGTATGTCGCCACATTTCTAGCTTTGGAATCTGTCCCTAAAAATTATTCAAGACATGACTACATCTGGCACTGGAAAAATGTGTTGCTTTTGCACTGCTGTCTGGTGAGGCTGGTCTGACAATGAAAGAAAGTTCATCAGTGGTATTCTCAAACTGAGCACCCCTTTGGAAAGGCACATTTCTAGCTTTGGAATCTGTCCCTGAAATTATTCAAGACATGACTACATCTGGCACTGTCAAGATTTTTTGCTTTTGCACCGCTGTCCGCTGAGGCTGGTCTGAAGATGAAAGAAGGTGCATTGACTTTAACAATTGCTTGTTGTAGCCATCTGTGTGGTTATACAAATCTAAAGTCAACAGTATAAATTAGGGCTGTATTCCCAATCAATGCACTTTTTTTATAGTTTAGATACTGCTGAAAATCAAACAGAAAAATGGCTGTGATTGGCACAGAAGCATTTGGTGTATTTGCATTGCATGCATTTAGTGTCATGACTTCATAACAAAGGACTGCAAGCCTTTACTGATATATTAAAATACATATGTTCTTGAAAATGCCCCTAGAAGCCCACAATGTAAGCCTGAAGCTGTAACCTAGCTTCTTTAGTCTCTAGGTTGTCAGAGAAATGGATTTTTCTGAGTCAGTCTGCTAGCTTGGTCATCAAAATAGTCCTGATAAAAGCAACATTCAGTTAAGAGCATGTTAAAAATGGGCATAAGAATCAAACTCTGCAGTATTAACTCATTCATATCTCACTGCTTTAACTTTTAAACCGCACTGCTAGCCACTTTGCATTCTAATAGTTAGGTCTCGTAGCAGGTGTACTTGGACATTTTGTTGTGATGGGGAAAAAGTGATCCATAAGAAATGCAACTTTGACTACTAATGTTGTTGTTGTTTGTCTTTCGGCTTTTCCCGGTAAGGGGTCACCACAGTAGAACTCCGGTCCGCTAATGATTGGCAGTAGATTTTTACGAAATGCTGAGGTGCCAGCTCGACGCTCAACCTTCAACGAAGGCACGCCCATTTACGCACGCATGTCTTTCGGATGCTACCCAACCGTGGGGAGGACATGCAGACTCGACACAGAAGGCACTCCCAAGCCCAGCCGAGAATCGAATGAGAGAACCTCTTGCTGTGCGGTAACAACTCTACCGCCGTACCACCGCGGCATTTGACTACTAATGTAATGCTGGAAATTGAGAGGAATGCCTAGCTGCCTTAGCATAAAGCCTCTCCCAAGCTGACATTCTGTAGAAGTCTGAAATAACCACAAAGAAGAATACACCAGGTAATTGAATCTGCCAGTGCTAGCACATGTTAAGGCTAGGGTTTTTATTTCAGTAATAGAAATATTACTATGTCCACACGCCTTGCTAACATCAAAGCATCCCAACAGAGATATAATCATATCCTCCCTATCCGATATAAAGAGGTACACTTCTACTGTTGAATTCAATTTGGTAAGTCAAAGGCAATGGGTAATATTTTTATAGATCTAATAAATGCATTCATATCATTTGGCAAAATCCACTACTAGAAAAACTACAAGCACTGAATCCAAAACAAAGAAAGCCACAAACACTGAAAACTTTAGCAAAAAAATATTTGTATGAGAGGGCACGGCACACCTGTACATCACAATGTTTGTTTTAACCTTCCTCATAACATACTACATACATGGTCACATAGCAAATATGAAAGGGCAAAATCCTTGAAAAACAAGACTCATCTCTGCAGAACGTTTCTAGAACTTTGCAGTAACATAAATATGTTAAAAGTAAACATTTTTTAAAAAGGCACATCATAATTTAAATTAAAAACATAAAAGTAGACCAATGCTCCTACTTGCCTGCTACTGAGGGCTACTCTTACCACAGTGGAAGCAACAAACTCACATTCTTTGGCCCTTGATATGATGAGGCCAAGCAAACATTAGCTTGCAAGGCAGAAACAGGTTGGCTGCAGCCCCCCCCCCCAAAAAAAAAAAAAGAATGGGTAAGCTATTCCCCACTCTCACTTGTTTCATCTACCATACCTGGTAGATTCTACTACATGAGCTGCTACTCAAGCTTAGGTTGCCTGAATCATAGTCAAGACTTCATCCCTCTGTGACACACAGCTGGGCTACTGATAACAAATCTAACTTCATTAGTGATAATAGCACCCAAACAGAGCTGCCAATAATTCTGACTAAACAGGACTTATGCCCACTTAAACAACAATGCATTCTATTAAACTAAGAAAAAGCAGCGTTTTTTTCTTCCCCCCCCCCCCCCGATCACCTGCAGACCATTAGAAATCTCACCATAATCATGACCATTTGTTCATCAAAGGGGACAGCAAGTAGAAGTACTACTGTCTTTCAAGTATCCATTAATAGAGCCACACAGTGTGTGTGTGTGTGTGTGTGTGTGTGTGTGTGTGTGTGTGTGTGTGTGTGTGTGTGTGTGTGTGTGTGTGTGTGTGCGCGTGTGTGTGCGTGTGCATGTGTGTTTATATGTAATGAAATATGGACTTCACAGAGCAAACATCAGCTTTACTCTTTGTGGAGCCACCAAAAAAAGGGAAGTTTTCCTTCACGTAACAATGAGACTGAAGAATACTTAATGCACTCTGCCTGCCCTTCTATCAGTATGGTCTCACAAACTCTATACTTCTGATACCAACAAGGGAGTGTGCTCTCTGTTAAATAATAAAAAGGAAACACAATTAGCAAACTATACTATGCTTTCTCTTAAAATTTGTTAACACTAGATCTGAAATGTGCCTATGGTTAATAAAAATATGCCACTAGGAACTTCAAAATTGGTCAGTTAGTATAATGGGTTAAATGCTATTTTCTGCATGAAGGGTGCAGGGTTCAAAACTTTTTGTCTGGGTTGATAACATAATAATCACTTATTAAAGCATTAATCCAATTACTCAGCTATATCAATATAAGCCAATATTAACTGCTTGTGAAAATTTAAAATTTTGTGAAGCACTTTCCTTACTTCATAATTCATGCATCATATGGTATGTTATGCTTGAAACTTTGAAATAAATGCAATGTATGATTGAACTATTATGTCAGTAATATAAACAACAGCAAAGTAGTGATCCTCTATTCATCAAAGAAAGTTTTCTTTCAGAGCTGGCTGCAGCTTTCCATAAGCCCATATGCAGTAACACACAAGGGTCCATTAGGCAACTCAAACTGTGTGCACAAACCCCTGCTTCCGTTCTAAGTACACATATCAATAACAGTTATGACAGATTAAAACCACTGAAAGCTATGAAAATAGTGACATTATGCCATGGAAATAAGAACACAAAATATATGATATTTGCATAAGTATATACTTGTCTTTGCATATATTTTTATCATTCCATTTTTTCTGTCACATTCAGGTAACAAATTCCAGATTTCATACAATTTGGTCTGGAAAAAATAAACTATGCTATGTGCACTAGCCAAGAGACAAAAGAACAAAAACTGATATGCTATTTAATGCAAGACCACCCCTGTGCAAACAGAAATCCCCCTTTAGTGTTTTTTTTTTTTTGGTTAATCCTTACACACCTATGCACATGACTCTTTTTCTTTTTCCAGCACAATCTCTGTCTATACTAGCTTACCTGTTAATGCAGTCAGGAGATGCTGTTTTGTACTTGTATTACATGAGAAATCACTCTTCGTCAACTCTTCTTCGGCACAATCGACAAATCTTCCTTCTTCAGCTCTTCTTTGGCACGAATACACAGAATCCTATATCGGCATGAAAAACTAATGGAAAGGTGCTTTTGGCGCACACCAGTTAAAGGTCGCGGGCATGAAAAAAAACAGAAAAAAAGTTAAATTTGAACATAAGGGTCGCGGGTCGCATGGAAGAGCTCTGAGGGCCACATGCGGGCCTCGGGCTGGACACTACTGTGTTAGAGCTTGCAGAACCAATGCCTAATCCCAAGGTTGTACTGGTTCTCTAAAGGGAGGTTTTAAGTGGATAACCCCCTTCACGAAAGTTTTACATAGTCTATGTGACATAAGCGAAGAATCCTGAAAAACAATATGGAAATTTGAAATGGCTGCTAAATGCACACGAATAGTACAGGCAGACATCCCAGAGTGGAAAAGATGTGATAAGTAATCCAAAACCACCGAAACTGGGGGTGGCAAGGGGTCTAATTGTTTATTCGCTGCCCATAGAGAAAACCTTTTCCATTTATTAAGGCAGATTAGTCAGGTGGATGATTTATGAGATGCAATAAGAATATTGTGCACAGGGGACGAGAGGCTTTCCTGCCTGGCAATCACTGGAAGTGGAGAAACCAAGCTGTCAGTTTCAGGGTTGTTAGACTGGGATGAGTCAGACCCTGCGGATGGGAGATCAATGCTGGGGATGGATTGAGGATCCACGGTTGATCTATTTATTTAATTTAATTTTTTTTTTATTTAACATTTGTTGACCGGGAATGTCCAACTAGGTTCCACAGAGCCTGTTTTCAGCGGAGGCCCGGGGAGAAATGCTCCAGATGCATGTCTTTGGAATGTGGGAGGAAACCGGAGTACCCAGAGGAAACCCACACGGACACAGGGAGAACATGCAAACTCCACACAGAAGGCACCCCAGCCGAGAATCGAACCGGAGAACCTCTTGCTGTGAGGCGACAACGTTAACCGCTGCACCACTGTGCTGCCCATCTAGCAGGTGAGGCCAGAGGAAGGGTAACCAGACTTGTCAAGGCCAATATGGAGCAATGAGGACCACTTTGCTTTACAACTGTCATGTTTTCTTCAGAAATTGGGAGATGATGGGAAAAGGAGGATAAGCTTAGAGTAGACCCGCAGACCAAGCGTAGACTAGAGCGTCACTCGGTGACTGTCCTCGAGGGGGGATCAGGGCAAAATAGTTGCTGCACTTGTAGTTGGTTGGGGAGGTGAATAGTTCACAGCAAGGCTGGCCCCAGCGGTTGAAGATTCTTGCTGCTATCATAGGGCTGAGGGATCACTCATGAGGTTGCAGAATGCACCTGGTCAATTTGTCCACTATCACACTGGAGCTCCTGGGAATGTGCACTGCAACTAGAAAGTGGTTGGAAGCTATCGCCCATTGCCATATTTTCAAGGCCTCTCAGCATAATGGGTAAGATCTGGTGACCCCTTGCTTGTTGATGTACCAGGTGCCTTGGACCGAGCTTCCCTGACATAGCCCCCCCACCCCATCACCGTGGCTTTTGGTTGATGGGGGCTGAAGGGCCGAGACCATTGCTGGGGATTTCAAGACGTCCACCAGAGCAAATCTTGCTTGCATCTCTGAGTTACACTTACCTGAAAAGACAAAGGATGTTAAAGAGGGTACCACTGAGTGAGAAGTAACCACTGAAGGAGCTTCATGTGGAATCTAGCTAGAGGAACAATGGTGATCGAGGCTGCCATTGACCCCAACAGTTGGAGTACAGATTGAGTGGGAGATTTGTGGTGAAAGAGCAGCAGATGAACCTGTTGCCTTGTTCTTTGAAGCCTGTGGTCCTGAAGAGATGCTGTGCAATTTCTCGTGTCCAACAATACCCCTATGAATTCCAAAGACTAAGCTGGGGTCGTGTTGGACTTCTCCCAGTTTATAGTGATTCCCAGGCATTATGCTGTGAGGAGAGTGTAGTGCAGGGCTTCTTCCAGCAGACACTTGGTGCGGGCGGTGAGGAGCCAGTCATCTAGATATGGAAATGCCTGGAATCCTTGAAGTCGCAAGTGAACGATAACCACTGCCATGCATTTGGTGAACACTCTGGGGGCTGTAGAGAGACCGAAGAGCAAAGCTCGAAATTGGTAGTGACTGGCTCCTATGCAGAAGCGGAGGTATCTTCTTGAGCATTTGTCGATATTTATGTGGTAATACACATCTCGAAAATCTACAGAGCACATCCAATCGTCTTCTTCCAGGAGAGGAAGGACAGACTGAACCATGACCATCTGGAATTTCTCTGTATTTACAAATTTGTTCAGTGTGCTGAGATCCAGAGTTGGTCTCCAGTCTCGTCTTTTTTGGCACTAAAAAGAACCTTGAGTAAAAACCGGATCCTATCGGGTCTGGGGGGACCGTCTGGATAACTTTTTTTTGTAGCAGTTTTTGGATTTTGTGTGCTTCTGTTTCCTTTTGACTGGGTGGAACATTGGGTGATAACTCTGGATGAGATTGGACAAAGATGGAAGGGGATGGGATAGCCTCTGAATATTATCCTTTGTACCCAAGAGTCGGTGGTTATATTTTGCAAGGCAGCGGGGTACAAGTAAAAATGACCCCCAACCACTTCCAGAGTTGAGCATAGAGTTGGCCACAGAAAGAATCTCTGGAACCCTGGTTTCATGGACCTCCTCTTCCCTAAAAGGGGCATCTTCCATTAGAGTTTCTCCCTCTGCCTCTAAGGGAGAACTCAGCATGTGCATCACGGAAAGAGCCCTGTGATTTTCTGTGCCACATCTTCCCGCTCCTTTGATTTCTGGAGTAGAAACATTGAAGAGTGGAGTGTCTGACACCAACGGCAGATAGGGTCTTGCCATCTTGTTCTCACCTTGCCAGCGTATCTTTCATTTTAGGGCCAAACAAAGAAGTGGCCTCAATGGGGGCATTCATGAAGGAAGCCTTAAAGGAGTCCACAAAGTTGCAAAGGCGCATCCAGGCATGTCGTCTGGTGACTATACCCATGCCTGCCGCTCTAGCCACTCCTCCTGTTTGTGAGAAATAAGACGCATGGAAGAATTGGAAATGGACTGTAGAGTGGCTATCTGAGAAGCCACGTTGTCACAGACCTCGTAAGAAACAGCTTATGCCAAGGTTTCAGAAAGTTGGTTGATAAGATCCCTCTGAAGCCTGATAAAGTGTGCCAAATAGTTCAAAGACCTTACGGCGAAGGTTGATGAAGCAAACACATGCTTCCTTAATCTGTCTATCGCCCGGGACTCCTTGCTGGATGAATGGACAGTTTGGCTCTCTTCTGCCAAATCCTTCTTAGTTGTAGCTGCCACCACCATGGCATCTACTGGAAGACCTCATGACCAATGGGGATGCTCAGCTGGGGGCGATAAAATTTTATCAGGCCTCCATGGTATCACTTCCAGGGTGTCAGGAGCCTTCCATGCACGCTGGACGAGCCCATCGGCTGGCGGGGTAAGCCAGGAGGTAGGGGGCCGGGCACGAATGGCCTGCAGGAATATGGATTCCTCAGAGGAAGAATTAGAGGACTTCCAGTCACCTCTCTGTCTAAGGAGCTTGAGGATGTCACCAAAGGACACCTCATCAGAGGGTGACTGTGGGGACCCTTCCCCATCATCAAAGTCCATATCTTTAGTCAACAACTCCTCAGTGGAGTCCATGTGCTTCCTCTTGCATGACAATTTGTGGGGCACTTCCTCAGTGGGAGGTTCTGGGGAGGACTGCAAAGAGGGTGTCTCTTGAGGAGAAGAAACCTGTGGCCCTTGTGCCTGGTGTCCGGTGGTTGTGGCTTGTGATAGTTGCGGCACAGAGAGGGGAGAGGACTCCAACATGTGAGGTTTGCCAGCGGAGGCAAGCGCCCTCTCCATGGCCTGGAAGGCAGGCCTGGGATGAGAGCCCAGAATGAGCATGACAACCTCGGAAATGGGGTCACACTCTGCCCCAACGAGCCAACCTCCAGACCAGGAGTCTCAACATGACTGTGAAGCACCAGAGAGGGAGGATTTCTGGAGGGTGCCATAGAAAAAATCAGCGTGGAACCAAGAATGCCCTCCCCATGGCACAGCCACTGGCCTGAGAAGGGCCCAATGTCCAGTACACTGAGGGCCACAAGGACGACTCTGGTTCCAAAGCTAGATCCACTACTGGAGTCAGAGGAAGGGAAGCTGCTGTCGGAGTAATGGGCTTCGATACTTGGGTGGAAGTCAAAGGAGGAGTGTACAATGGAGTTTGAGGAGATATGCGTTCACCTGAAGGAGGGAATGTGGATTATGATGGTTGAGAGCGACCTCTGGCCACAAGCAACTGGTCAACAAGCCGCAACACATCAGGCTCAGAGAGGCTCCTGGTTAACCTCATACAGAAACCTGAGGGCGATTCTGGCCTTTCTAGAAAAGGACTGTATTGGCTACCAACAAATGGATCCAAGGAAGGAGAGTACTTGTTCCTTGCTAATTCAAGATGTGCAGAGCCTGGAACCGAGGACGTCTGCACCGAAGAAAACGGTGTGGAAGTAGTCTGCATTGATGACATTAGTGTCATAGAAGTTGAAGATGTCTGCACCGTAAAAGCAAATGTCTGTACTGATGGGTATGGTGCCATCGAGGAAAGTGTCTGTTCTGGTAACAATGACGGTGCCGAAAAGGACTGCATTGAAGAACATATCAGTGCCGAAAAGTGTCTGCACCATGGAGGACAGTAATGTCATACTCGGGGCCAAAGGGAATTGTACCAATGGTGCCGAAGGGGACTGTACCTGCATGGACAGTGCCAGTACAGGCTGTGATGGAACTGTTGGAGCCATAATTGTCTGCACTGGGAACTCCGGTGCTGGTGTCGATAAGGAAGACATGACTGGAACAAGAATCAGCTGGGGCCATGCCGAGCCTGGAGCCGACAGGGTCACAGGTGGCAGCGCTGAAGTAGTAGTCAATTTCACCTTCTTAAGAGTCAACTCCCTACAATCTCCAGAGGGAGATGAAGTGAGCGACCTCAATGAGGAAGAGGAAGAACACCTCTTGCTGGGTTTAGCAGGAGGGGGTGAGCCCTCCAACCCAAAAATAACCTCACAGAAAGGAGATTTGAGAAGACCTTTCAAGATTAATTTGTTCTTTCTCTCGTTAAGAGTCCTGGTCGAAATAGTTCTACAAATCCCACATGGGGGATCGACAGTAAGGTGGGAGACATTCAA